>NW_021262053.1:34007-57993 GCF_002162155.2 Triticum dicoccoides
GACTTGATAGAGGCAAAGGTGTCCCGTCTTTCGATGAGATGGTGGATTTCGCTTTGGTGGAAGTCGACTTTGACGATCCGACTACGAACGTGCGAGGACGTCGCGCCTTAGCAATCGCTAAACCAACTCCGAGAGGTTATTGACCACGCCGGAGCACGATCAACCTGACCACGAGGGTCTGTTTCCTGCGAGCAAACGAAGAACAAGCAAGAAACTAAGATTGCAATCTGGATATTGCGAATATAAGATGAAAGCTTTATTGATCAAGGTGGGGTTCTGTGACGCCTTTGTCTGGTCGTTGAACACAAACGAAGTACACGAAGTTGCAGCTATGGCGAACTTTTAATCTAAACAAAACCCAAAGTCTAAACGATGCCCTAAGGGCTGTATATATGGAGGAAGAGGGGGGGGGGGAATTTCGTGGCCCTTGGTGCAGGGGTCCGAAATCAACCCTATCTCTTGTTTCCCCACACATACGGACTCTAAAAATAGCCTATACTTATGTATTTCGAAATTACATGGGCCTGGCCCAATAATAAGGTGACGCAGCACCTAAAATAGCCTCGGGACGAAATTTATGAAGTGGCATCTTGTATATTTCGTCCAAGGCTTCATGCACCCATTATGGTGGCTTCAAAGTCCTGAAATCAGCACTTGTAACTCCGTTCTTGTTTCCCTTGCGCATGCCATCATCTCCATGCTTGTTCTTGCTCCAATGTTCATTCTTCTCCAAGCTAGGCCCTTCATTTGTAAGCAAAACAAATGTATCCAATTTAGGCAGCATCATATTCTCATGAACATTAGAATCATTACCAAGAAACGAAAGTACCTGGTAATTTAGTTGGCGTGCACGAGCTCTAGTAATTGGTCCAGTATGTATAGCAGCAGGGGTTGTGGGTGTAACAATTGTATTGATGTCCTCATCAAAGTCTCTCAGGTTCTGGATTCAGATTCGGACTGCACAGACATACCTGACTCAAAACGCACACAAGTTTTTCATACGGACTCCGAATTGGGTGATTCTTTTTTTGTTGGAAACTAGATTTCATGCACTTTCCAACCCAATTGGAATCACCTTCAAATTCGTCCGGAGCGTTGAGTTGTGGACGAAACAATCTGATGCTGCAGCAGAATCCGAGTAAAACTACAAGTCCAAAGGTGTTACATCACCTCCACTTGGGCCCATTGGCCTTGTACGACCTAGATTTAGTTTTAGGCTGCCTTGGGACGTCCTCCCACCTCCTTGGCCGCCACCCCTTGCTCCTATATAAGTAGATCCATCTAGTAGCTTTTCCTTGGGATTTGTTTAGTTAAAAGTTAGCCATTGCAACTTCGTGTACTTCGTTTGTGTCCAACGACCAGACCAAGACCGCTTCCGGATCCCCACCATCATCAATACCTCATATATATTTGCAATATTCAGATTGCTTTATCATATTCTTGCTCGTTCTTCGATTGCTTGCAAGAATAGACCTTCCTGGTCAGGCTGACCGTGCTTCCGGCATCGTCAGTAACCTCAGGAGATGGGTTTAGCGATTGCTAAGGCGCAACGTCGTGCACGTTTGTAGTCGGATCGTCAAAGTCGTCTCCACCAAATCGATAGTTATCATCTCATCGAAAGATCGGAACACCCTCGCCTCTATCATAGTGTCTATAAGCAACATAATCTCTCGAATTTCCTTCAAAAGGAAGTGCCAATGGGTTCAGAAACATGTCTGAAAAACAGCGACGAATGATGTTCTTTGACTTTCAGGGCCAAAATGTCCTGCTTAAGGCTGATTTGAGGGTACTCCGGGCCTCCTGGCGGAAGTGGGGAGTATTTTTTGGATTCGCGCGCTCGCCGCGAGCAGTTTGAGTACTTATGGGTCCGACACGGACGCCAAATGACAAAATTATGACCGTTTTAGTGAACATCTGTCCATTCTATGGCAGTCCTTGAAAGTACTTCATTTTCTCGTGTGCTTTTTGCCTGATTGCCCCAAAATTTCTTGTACTCTATAGAGGAGATATCGTTTCCACATATATATTGACCGATGCCAGGAATGCCCTTTTGTTCTTGGCTTTCACGCGCATGAGTTACAGCATGCCATCCGATGAAAACAAGGAGAATAAGGCATATAGCCTTTGGATTTTCTTCAATTTACGGCCAAATGAGATTGCCCGGATCATAGAACATCTACAGAAAGGTACGTTTGTCCCAACCAGGGGGGCTAGTGTCTATAAGCAACATAATCTCTCGAATTTCCTTCAAAAGGAAGTGCCAATGGGTTCAGAAACATGTCTGAAAAACAACGACGAATGATGTTCTTTGGCTTTCAGGGCCAAAACGTCCTGCTTAAGGCTGAATTTGAGGGTACTCCGGGCCGCCTGGCAGAAGTGGGGAGTATTTTTTGGATTCGCGCGCTCGCCGCGAGCAGTTTGACTACTTATGGGTCCGACATGGACACGGAATGACAAAATTATGACCGTTTTAGTGAACATATGTCCATTCTATGGCAGTCCTTGAAAGTACTTCATTTTTTCGTGCGCTTTTTGCCTGATTGCCCCAAAATTTCTTGTCCTCTATAGAGGAGATATCGTTTCCACATATATATTGGCCGATGCCAGGAATGCCCTTTTGTTCTTGGCTTTCACGCGCATGAGTTACAGCATGCCATCCGACGAAAACAAGGAGAATAAGGCATATAGCCTTTGGATTTTCTTCAATTTACGGCCAAATGAGATTGCCCGGATCATTGAACATCTGCAGAAAGGTAGGTTTGTCCCTACCAGGGGGGCTAGTGTCTATAAGCAACATAATCTCTCGAATTTCCTTCAAAAGGAAGTGCCAATGGGTTCAGAAACATGTCTGAAAAACAGCGACGAATGATGTTCTTTGACTTCCAGGGCCAAAAAGTCCTGCTTAAGGCTGATTTGAGGGTACTCCGGGCCTCCTGGCGGAAGTGGGGAGTATTTTTTGGATTCACGCGCTCGCCGCGAGCAGTTTGAGTACTTATGGGTCCGACACGGACGCCGAATGACAAAATTATGACCGTTTTAGTGAACATCTGTCCATTCTATGGCAGTCCTTGAAAGTACTTCATTTTCTCGTGCGCTTTCTGCCTGATTGCCCCAAAATTTCTTGTACTCTATAGAGGAGATATCGTTTCCACATATATATTGACCGATGCCAGGAATGCCCTTTTGTTCTTGGCTTTCACGCGCATGAGTTACAGCATGCCATCCGACGAAAACAAGGAGAATAAGGCATATAGCCTTTGGATTTTCTTCAATTTACGGCCAAATGAGATTGCCCGGATCATAGAACATCTGCAGAAAGGTACGTTTGTCCCTACCAGGGGGGCTAGTGTCTATAAGCAACATAATCTCTCGAATTTCCTTCAAAAGGAAGTGCCAATGGGTTCAGAAACATGTCTGAAAAACAGCGACGAATGATGTTCTTTGACTTTCAAGGCCAAAAAGTCCTGCTTAAGGCTGAATTTGAGGGTACTCCGGGCCGCCTGGCGGAAGTGGGGAGTATTTTTTGGATTCGCGTGCTCGCCACGAGCAGTTTGACTACTTATGGGTCCGACACGGACTCCGAATGAGAAAATTATGACCGTTTTAGTGAACATATGTCCATTCTATGGCAGTCCTTGAAAGTACTTCATTTTTTCGTGCGCTTTTTGCCTGATTGCCCCAAAATTTCTTGTCCTCTATAGAGGAGATATCGTTTCCACATATATATTGACCGATGCCAGGAATGCCCTTTTGTTCTTGGCTTTCACGCGCATGAGTTACAGCATGCCATCTGACGAAAACAAGGAGAATAAGGCATATAGCCTTTGGATTTTCTTCAATTTACGGCCAAATGAGATTGCCCGGATCATAGAACATCTGCAGAAAGGTAGGTTTGTCCCTACCAGGGGGGCTAGTGTCTATAAGCAACATAATCTCTCGAATTTCCTTCAAAAGGAAGTGCCAATGGTTCACAAACATGTCTGAAAAACAGCGACGAATGATGTTCTTTGAATTTCAGGGCCAAAAAGTCCTGCTTAAGGCTGATTTGAGGGTACTCCGGGCCTCCTGGCGGAAGTGGGGAGTATTTTTTGGATTCGCCGCTCGCCGCGAGTAGTTCGAGTACTTATGGGTCCGACACGGACGCCGAATGACAAAATTATGACCGTTTTAGTGAACATCTGTCCATTCTATGGCAGTCCTTGAAAGTACTTCATTTTCTCGTGCGCTTTTTGCCTGATTGCCCCAAAATTTCTTGTACTCTATAGAGGAGATATCGTTTCCACATATATATTGACCGATGCCAGGAATGCCCTTTTGTTCTTGGCTTTCACGCGCATGAGTTACAGCATGCCATCCGACGAAAACAAGGAGAACAAGGCATATAGCCTTTGGATTTTCTTCAATTTACGGCCAAATGAGATTGCCCGGATCATAGAACATCTGCAGAAAGGTACGTTTGTCCCAACCAGGGGGGCTAGTGTCTATAAGCAACATAATCTCTCGAATTTCCTTCAAAAGGAAGTGCCAATGGGTTCAGAAACATGTCTGAAAAACAACGACGAATGATGTTCTTTGACTTTCAGGGCCAAAAAGTCCTGCTTAAGGCTGAATTTGAGGGTACTCCGGGCCGCCTGGCGGAAGTGGGGAGTATTTTTTGGATTCGCGCGCTCGCCACGAGCAGTTTGACTACTTATGGGTCCGACACGGACTCCGAATGACAAAATTATGACCGTTTTAGTGAACATATGTCCATTCTATGGCAGTCCTTGAAAGTACTTCATTTTTTCGTGCGCTTTTTGCCTGATTGCCCCAAAATTTCTTGTCCTCTATAGAGGAGATATCGTTTCCACATATATATTGACCGATGCCAGGAATGCCCTTTTGTTCTTGGCTTTCACGCGCATGAGTTACAACATGCCATCCGACGAAAACAAGGAGAATAAGGCATATAGGCTTTGGATTTTCTTCAATTTACGGCCAAATGAGATTGCCCGGATCATAGAACATCTGCAGAAAGGTAGGTTTGTCCCTACCAGGGGGGCTAGTGTCGATAAGCAACATAATCTCTCGAATTTCCTTCAAAAGGAAGTGCCAATGGGTTCAGAAACATGTCTGAAAAACAGCGACGAATGATGTTCTTTGACTTTCAGGGCCAAAATGTCCTGCTTAAGGCTGATTTGAGGGTACTCCGGGCCTCCTGGCGGAAGTGGGGAGTATTTTTTGGATTCGCGCGCTCGCCGCGAGCAGTTTAAGTACTTATGGGTCCGACACGGGCGCCGAATGACAAAATTATGACCGTTTTAGTGAACATATGTCCATTCTATGGCAGTCCTTGAAAGTACTTCATTTTCTCGTGCGCTTTTTGCCTGATTGCCCTAAAATTTCTTGTACTCTATAGAGGAGATATCGTTTTCACATATATATTGACCGATGCCAGGAATGCCCTTTTGTTCTTGGCTTTCACGCGCATGAGTTACAGCATGCCATCCGACGAAAACAAGGAGAATAAGGCATATAGCCTTTGGATTTTCTTCAATTTACGGCCAAATGAGATTGCCCGGATCATAGAACATCTGCAGAAAGGTACGTTTGTCCCAACCAGGGGGGCTAGTGTCTATAAGCAACATAATCTCTCGAATTTCCTTCAAAAGGAAGTGCCAATGGGTTCAGAAACATGTCTGAAAAACAACGACGAATGATGTTCTTTGACTTTCAGGGCCAAAACGTCCTGCTTAAGGCTGAATTTGAGGGTACTCCGGGCCGCCTGGCAGACGTGGGGAGTATTTTTTGGATTCGCGCGCTCGCCGCGAGCAGTTTGACTACTTATGGGTCCGACACGGACACGGAATGACAAAATTATGACCGTTTTAGTGAACATATGTCCATTCTATGGCAGTCCTTGAAAGTACTTCATTTTTTCGTGCGCTTTTTGCCTGATTGCCCCAAAATTTCTTGTCCTCTATTGAGGAGATATCGTTTCCACATATATATTGACCGATGCCAGGAATGCCCTTTTGTTCTTGGCTTTCGCGCGCATGAGTTACAGCATGCCATCCGACGAAAACAAGGAGAATAAGGCATATAGCCTTTGGATTTTCTTCAATTTACGGCCAAATGAGATTGCCCGGATCATTGAACATCTGCAGAAAGGTAGGTTTGTCCCTACCAGGGGGGCTAGTGTCTATAAGCAACATAATCTCTCGAATTTCCTTCAAAAGGAAGTGCCAATGGGTTCAGAAACATGTCTGAAAAACAGCGACGAATGATGTTCTTTGACTTCCAGGGCCAAAAAGTCCTGCTTAAGGCTGATTTGAGGGTACTCCGGGCCTCCTGGCGGAAGTGGGGAGTATTTTTTGGATTCACGCGCTCGCCGCGAGCAGTTTGAGTACTTATGGGTCCGACACGGACGCCGAATGACAAAATTATGACCGTTTTAGTGAACATCTGTCCATTCTATGGCAGTCCTTGAAAGTACTTCATTTTCTCGTGCGCTTTTTGCCTGATTGCCCCAAAATTTCTTGTACTCTATAGAGGAGATATCGTTTCCACATATATATTGACCGATGCCAGGAATGCCCTTTTGTTCTTGGCTTTCACGCGCATGAGTTACAGCATGCCATCCGACGAAAACAAGGAGAATAAGGCATATAGCCTTTGGATTTTCTTCAATTTACGGCCAAATGAGATTGCCCGGATCATAGAACATCTGCAGAAAGGTACGTTTGTCCCTACCAGGGGGGCTAGTGTCTATAAGCAACATAATCTCTCGAATTTCCGTCAAAAGGAAGTGCCAATGGGTTCAGAAACATGTCTGAAAAACAGCAACGAATGATGTTCTTTGACTTTCAAGGCCAAAAAGTCCTGCTTAAGGCTGAATTTGAGGGTACTCCGGGCCGCCTGGCGGAAGTGGGGAGTATTTTTTGGATTCGCGTGCTCGCCGCGAGCAGTTTGACTACTTATGGGTCCGACACGGACTCCGAATGAGAAAATTATGACCGTTTTAGTGAACATATGTCCATTCTATGGCAGTCCTTGAAAGTACTTCATTTTTTCGTGCGCTTTTTGCCTCATTGCCCCAAAATTTCTTGTCCTCTATAGAGGAGATATCGTTTCCACATATATATTGACCGATGCCAGGAATGCCCTTTTGTTCTTGGCTTTCACGCGCATGAGTTACAGCATGCCATCTGACAAAAACAAGGAGAATAAGGCATATAGCCTTTGGATTTTCTTCAATTTACGGCCAAATGAGATTGCCCGGATCATAGAACATCTGCAGAAAGGTAGGTTTGTCCCTACCAGGGGGGCTAGTGTCTATAAGCAACATAATCTCTCGAATTTCCTTCAAAAGGAAGTGCCAATGGTTCACAAACATGTCTGAAAAACAGCGACGAATGATGTTCTTTGAATTTCAGGGCCAAAAAGTCCTGCTTAAGGCTGATTTGAGGGTACTCCGGGCCTCCTGGCGGAAGTGGGGAGTATTTTTTGGATTCGCCGCTCGCCGCGAGCAGTTCGAGTACTTATGGGTCCGACACGGACGCCGAATGACAAAATTATGACCGTTTTAGTGAACATCTGTCCATTCTATGGCAGTCCTTGAAAGTACTTCATTTTCTCGTGCGCTTTTTGCCTGATTGCCCCAAAATTTCTTGTACTCTATAGAGGAGATATCGTTTCCACATATATATTGACCGATGCCAGGAATGCCCTTTTGTTCTTGGCTTTCACGCGCATGAGTTACAGCATGCCATCCGACGAAAACAAGGAGAATAAGGCATATAGCCTTTGGATTTTCTTCAATTTACGGCCAAATGAGATTGCCCGGATCATAGAACATCTGCAGAAAGGTACGTTTGTCCCAACCAGGGGGGCTAGTGTCTATAAGCAACATAATCTCTCGAATTTCCTTCAAAAGGAAGTGCCAATGGGTTCAGAAACATGTCTGAAAAACAACGACGAATGATGTTCTTTGACTTTCAGGGCCAAAAAGTCCTGCTTAAGGCTGAATTTGAGGGTACTCCGGGCCGCCTGGCGGAAGTGGGGAGTATTTTTTGGATTCGCGCGCTCGCCACGAGTAGTTTGACTACTTATGGGTCCGACACGGACTCCGAATGACAAAATTATGACCGTTTTAGTGAACATATGTCCATTCTATGGCAGTCCTTGAAAGTACTTCATTTTTTCGTGCGCTTTTTCCTGATTGCCCCAAAATTTCTTGTCCTCTATAGAGGAGATATCGTTTCCACATATATATTGACCGATGCCAGGAATGCCCTTTTGTTCTTGGCTTTCACGCGCATGAGTTACAGCATGCCATCCGACGAAAACAAGGAGAATAAGGCATATAGCCTTTGGATTTTCTTCAATTTACGGCCAAATGAGATTGCCCGGATCATAGAACATCTGCAGAAAGGTAGGTTTGTCCCTACCAGGGGGGCTAGTGTCTGTAAGCAACATAATCTCTCGAATTTCCTTCAAAAGGAAGTGCCAATGGGTTCAGAAACATGTCTGAAAAACAGCGACGAATGATGTTCTTTGACTTTCAGGGCCAAAATGTCCTGCTTAAGGCTGATTTGAGGGTACTCCGGGCCTCCTGGCGGAAGTGGGGAGTATTTTTTGGATTCACGTGCTCGCCGCGAGCAGTTTGAGTACTTATGGGTCCGACACGGGCGCCGAATGACAAAATTATGACCGTTTTAGTGAACATATGTCCATTCTATGGCAGTCCTTGAAAGTACTTCATTTTCTCGTGCGCTTTTTGCCTGATTGCCCTAAAATTTCTTGTACTCTATAGAGGAGATATCGTTTCCACATATATATTGACCGATGCCAGGAATGCCCTTTTGTTCTTGGCTTTCACGCGCATGAGTTACAGCATGCCATCCGACGAAAACAAGGAGAATAAGGCATATAGCCTTTGGATTTTCTTCAATTTACGGCCAAATGAGATTGCCCGGATCATAGAACATCTGCAGAAAGGTACGTTTGTCCCAACCAGGGGGGCTAGTGTCTATAAGCAACATAATCTCTCGAATTTCCTTCAAAAGGAAGTGCCAATGGGTTCAGAAACATGTCTGAAAAACAATGACGAATGATGTTCTTTGACTTTCAGGGCCAAAACGTCCTGCTTAAGGCTGAATTTGAGGGTACTCCGGGCCGCCTGGCAGAAGTGGGGAGTATTTTTTGGATTCGCGCGCTCGCCGCGAGCAGTTTGACTACTTATGGGTCCGACACGGACACAGAATGACAAAATTATGACCGTTTTAGTGAACATATGTCCATTCTATGGCAGTCCTTGAAAGTACTTCATTTTTTCGTGCGCTTTTTGCCTGATTGCCCCAAAATTTCTTCTCCTCTATAGAGGAGATATCGTTTCCACATATATATTGACCGATGCCAGGAATGCCCTTTTGTTCTTGGCTTTCACGTGCATGAGTTACAGCATGCCATCCGACGAAAACAAGGAGAATAAGGCATATAGCCTTTGGATTTTCTTCAATTTACGGCCAAATGAGATTGCCCGGATCATTGAACATCTGCAGAAAGGTAGGTTTGTCCCTACCAGGGGGGCTAGTGTCTATAAGCAACATAATCTCTCGAATTTCCTTCAAAAGGAAGTGCCAATGGGTTCAGAAACATGTCTGAAAAACAGCGACGAATGATGTTCTTTGACTTCCAGGGCCAAAAAGTCCTGCTTAAGGCTGATTTGAGGGTACTCCGGGCCTCCTGGCGGAAGTGGGGAGTATTTTTTGGATTTCCGCGCTCGCCGCGAGCAGTTTGAGTACTTATGGGTCCGACACGGACGCCGAATGACAAAATTATGACCGTTTTAGTGAACATCTGTCCATTCTATGGCAGTCCTTGAAAGTACTTCATTTTCTCGTGCGCTTTTTGCCTGATTGCCCCCAAATTTCTTGTACTCTATAGAGGAGATATCGTTTCCACATATATATTGACCGATGCCAGGAATGCCCTTTTGTTCTTGGCTTTCACGCGCATGAGTTACAGCATGCCATCCGACGAAAACAAGGAGAATAAGGCATATAGCCTTTGGATTTTCTTCAATTTACGGCCAAATGAGATTGCCCGGATCATAGAACATCTGCAGAAAGGTAGGTTTGTCCCTACCAGGGGGGCTAGTGTCTATAAGCAACATAATCTCTCGAATTTCCTTCAAAAGGAAGTGCCAATGGGTTCAGAAACATGTCTGAAAAACAGCTACGAATGATGTTCTTTGACTTTCAGGGCCAAAATGTCCTGCTTAAGGCTGATTTGAGGGTACTCCGGGCCTCCTGGCGGAAGTGGGGAGTATTTTTTGGATTCGCGCGCTCGCCGCGAGCAGTTTGAGTACTTATGGGTCCGACACGGGCGCCGAATGACAAAATTATGACTGTTTTAGTGAACATCTGTCCATTCTATGGCAGTCCTTGAAAGTACTTCATTTTCTCGTGTGCTTTTTGCCTGATTGCCCCAAAATTTCTTGTACTCTATAGAGGAGATATCGTTTCCACATATATATTGACCGATGCCAGGAATGCCCTTTTGTTCTTGGCTTTCACGCGCATGCGTTACAGCATGCCATCCGACGAAAACAAGGAGAATGAGGCATATAGCCTTTGGATTTTCTTCAATTTACGGCCAAATGAGATTGCCCGGATCATAGAACATCTGCAGAAAGGTACGTTTGTCCCAACCAGGGGGGCTAGTGTCTATAAGCAACATAATCTCTCGAATTTCCTTCAAAAGGAAGTGCCAATGGGTTCAGAAACATGTCTGAAAAACAACGACGAATGATGTTCTTTGACTTTCAGGGCCAAAAAGTCCTGCTTAAGGCTGAATTTGAGGGTACTCCGGGCCGCCTGGCAGAAGTGGGGAGTATTTTTTGGATTCGCGCGCTCGCCGCGAGCTGTTTGACTACTTATGGGTCCGACACGGACACAGAATGACAAAATTATGACCGTTTTAGTGAACATATGTCCATTCTATGGCAGTCCTTGAAAGTACTTCATTTTTTCGTGCGCTTTTTGCCTGATTGCCCCCAAATTTCTTGTCCTCTATAGAGGAGATATCGTTTCCACATATATATTGACCGATGCCAGGAATGCCCTTTTGTTCTTGGCTTTCACGCGCATGAGTTACAGCATGCCATCCGACGAAAACAAGGAGAATAAGGCATATAGCCTTTGGATTTTCTTCAATTTACGGCCAAATGAGATTGCCCGGATCATTGAACATCTGCAGAAAGGTAGGTTTGTCCCTACCAGGGGGGCTAGTGTCTATAAGCAACATAATCTCTCGAATTTCCTTCAAAAGGAAGTGCCAATGGGTTCAGAAACATGTCTGAAAAACAGCGACGAATGATGTTCTTTGACTTCCAGGGCCAAAAAGTCCTGCTTAAGGCTGATTTGAGGGTACTCCGGGCCTCCTGGCGGAAGTGGGGAGTATTTTTTGGATTCACGCGCTCGCCGCGAGCAGTTTGAGTACTTATGGGTCCGACACGGACACGGAATGACAAAATTATGACCGTTTTAGTGAACATCTGTCCATTCTATGGCAGTCCTTGAAAGTACTTCATTTTTTCGTGCGCTTTTTGCCTGATTGCCCCAAAATTTCTTGTCCTCTATAGAGGAGATATCGTTTCCACATATATATTGACCGATGCCAGGAATGCCCTTTTGTTCTTGGCTTTCACGCGCATGAGTTACAGCATGCCATCCGACACAAGGAGAATAAGGCATATAGCCTTTGGATTTTCTTCAATTTACGGCCAAATGAGATTGCCCGGATCATTGAACATCTGCAGAAAGGTAGGTTTGTCCCTACCAGGGGGGCTAGTGTCTATAAGCAACATAATCTCTCGAATTTCCTTCAAAAGGAAGTGCCAATGGGTTCAGAAACATGTCTGAAAAACAACGACGAATGATGTTCTTTGACTTCCAGGGCCAAAAAGTCCTGCTTAAGGCTGATTTGAGGGTACTCCGGGCCTCCTGGCGGAAGTGGGGAGTATTTTTTGGATTCGCGCGCTCGCCGCGAGCAGTTTGAGTACTTATGGGTCCGACACGGACGCCGAATGACAAAATTATGACCGTTTTAGTGAACATCTGTCCATTCTATGGCAGTCCTTGAAAGTACTTCATTTTCTCGTGCGCTTTTTGCCTGATTGCCCCAAAATTTCTTGTCCTCTATAGAGGAGATATCGTTTCCACATATATATTGACCGATGCCAGGAATGCCCTTTTATTCTTGGCTTTCACGCGCATGAGTTACAGCATGCCATCCGACGAAAACAAGGAGAATAAGGCATATAGCCTTTTGATTTTCTTCAATTTACGGCCAAATGAGATTGCCCGGATCATAGAACATCTGCAGAAAGGTAGGTTTGTCCCTACCAGGGGGGCTAGTGTCTATAAGCAACATAATCTCTCGAATTTCCTTCAAAAGGAAGTGCCAATGGGTTCAGAACCATGTCTGAAAAACAGCGACGAATGATGTTCTTTGACTTCCAGGGCCAAAAAGTCCTGCTTAAGGCTGATTTGAGGGTACTCCGGGCCTCCTGGCGGAAGTGGGGAGTATTTTTTGGATTCGCGCGCTCGCCGCGAGCAGTTTGAGTACTTATGGGTCCGACACGGGCGCCGAATGACAAAATTATGACCGTTTTAGTGAACATATGTCCATTCTATGGCAGTCCTTGAAAGTACTTCATTTTCTCGTGCGCTTTTTGCCTGATTGCCCCAAAATTTCTTGTACTCTATAGAGGAGATATCGTTTCCACATATATATTGACCGATGCCAGGAATGCCCTTTTGTTCTTGGCTTTCACGCGCATGCGTTACAGCGTGCCATCCGACGAAAACAAGGAGAATAAGGCATATAGCCTTTGGATTTTCTTCAATTTACGGCCAAATGAGATTGCCCGGATCATAGAACATCTGCAGAAAGGTACGTTTGTCCCAACCAGGGGGGCTAGTGTCTATAAGCAACATAATCTCTCGAATTTCCTTCAAAAGGAAGTGCCAATGGGTTCAGAAACATGTCTGAAAAACAACGACGAATGATGTTCTTTGACTTTCAGGGCCAAAAAGTCCTGCTTAAGGCTGAATTTGAGGGTACTCCGGGCCGCCTGGCAGAAGTGGGGAGTATTTTTTGGATTCGCGCGCTCGTCGCGAGCTGTTTGACTACTTATGGGTCCGACACGGACATGGAATGACAAAATTATGACCGTTTTAGTGAACATATGTCCATTCTATGGCAGTCCTTGAAAGTACTTCATTTTTTCGTGCGCTTTTTGCCTGATTGCCCCAAAATTTCTTGTCCTCTATAGAGGAGATATCGTTTCCACATATATATTGACCGATGCCAGGAATGCCCTTTTGTTCTTGGCTTTCACGCGCATGAGTTACAGCATGCCATCCGACGAAAACAAGGAGAATAAGGCATATAGCCTTTGGATTTTCTTCAATTTACGGCCAAATGAGATTGCCCGGATCATTGAACATCTGCAGAAAGGTAGGTTTGTCCCTACCAGGGGGGCTAGTGTCTATAAGCAACATAATCTCTCGAATTTCCTTCAAAAGGAAGTGCCAATGGGTTCAGAAACATGGCTGAAAAACAGCGACGAATGATGTTCTTTGACTTCCAGGGCCAAAAAGTCCTGCTTAAGGCTGATTTGAGGGTACTCCGGGCCTCCTGGCGGAAGTGGGGAGTATTTTTTGGATTCGCGCGCTCGCCGCGAGCAGTTTGAGTACTTATGGGTCCGACACGGACGCCGAATGACAAAATTATGACCGTTTTAGTGAACATATGTCCATTCTATGGCAGTCCTTGAAAGTACTTCATTTTTTCGTGCGCTTTTTGCCTGATTGCCCCAAAATTTCTTGTCCTCTATAGAGGAGATATCGTTTCCACATATATATTGACCGATGCCAGGAATGCCCTTTTGTTCTTGGCTTTCACGCGCATGAGTTACAGCATGCCATCCGATGAAAACAAGGAGAATAAGGCATATAGCCTTTGGATTTTCTTCAATTTACGGCCAAATGAGATTGCCCGGATCATTGAACATCTGCAGAAAGGTAGGTTTGTCCCTACCAGGGGGGCTAGTGTCTATAAGCAACATAATCTCTCGAATTTCCTTCAAAAGGAAGTGCCAATGGGTTCAGAAACATGTCTGAAAAACAGCGACGAATGATGTTCTTTGACTTCCAGGGCCAAAAAGTCCTGCTTAAGGCTGATTTGAGGGTACTCCGGGCCTCCTGGCGGAAGTGGGGAGTATTTTTTGGATTCGCGCGCTCGCCGCGAGCAGTTTGAGTACTTATGGGTCCGACACGGACGCCGAATGACAAAATTATGACCGTTTTAGTGAACATATGTCCATTCTATGGCAGTCCTTGAAAGTACTTCATTTTCTCGTGCGCTTTTTGCCTGATTGCCCCAAAATTTCTTGTACTCTATAGAGGAGATATCGTTTCCACATATATATTGACCGATGCCAGGAATGCCCTTTTGTTCTTGGCTTTCACGCGCATGAGTTACAGCATGCCATCCGACGAAAACAAGGAGAATAAGGCATATAGCCTTTGGATTTTCTTCAATTTACGGCCAAATGAGATTGCCCGGATCATTGAACATCTGCAGAAAGGTAGGTTTGTCCCAACCAGGGGGGCTAGTGTCTATAAGCAACATAATCTCTCGAATTTCCTTCAAAAGGAAGTGCCAATGGGTTCAGAAACATGTCTGAAAAACAACGACGAATGATGTTCTTTGACTTTCAGGGCCAAAAAGTCCTGCTTAAGGCTGAATTTGAGGGTACTCCGGGCCGCCTGGCAGAAGTGGGGAGTATTTTTTGGATTCGCGCGCTCGTCGCGAGCTGTTTGACTACTTATGGGTCCGACACGGACACGGAATGACAAAATTATGACCGTTTTAGTGAACATATGTCCATTCTATGGCAGTCCTTGAAAGTACTTCATTTTTTCGTGCGCTTTTTGCCTGATTGCCCCAAAATTTCTTGTCCTCTATAGAGGAGATATCGTTTCCACATATATATTGACCGATGCCAGGAATGCCCTTTTGTTCTTGGCTTTCACGCGCATGAGTTACAGCATGCCATCCGACGAAAACAAGGAGAATAAGGCATATAGCCTTTGGATTTTCTTCAATTTACGGCCAAATGAGATTGCCCGGATCATTGAACATCTGCAGAAAGGTAGGTTTGTCCCTACCAGGGGGGCTAGTGTCTATAAGCAACATAATCTCTCGAATTTCCTTCAAAAGGAAGTGCCAATGGGTTCAGAAACATGTCTGAAAAACAGCGACGAATGATGTTCTTTGACTTCCAGGGCCAAAAAGTCCTGCTTAAGGCTGATTTGAGGGTACTCCGGGCCTCCTGGCGGAAGTGGGGAGTATTTTTTGGATTTCCGCGCTCGCCGCGAGCAGTTTGAGTACTTATGGGTCCGACACGGACGCCGAACGACAAAATTATGACCGTTTTAGTGAACATATGTCCATTCTATGGCAGTCCTTGAAAGTACTTCATTTTTTCGTGCGCTTTTTGCCTGATTGCCCCAAAATTTCTTGTCCTCTATAGAGGAGATATCGTTTCCACATATATATTGACCGATGCCAGGAATGCCCTTTTGTTCTTGGCTTTCACGCGCATGAGTTACAGCATGCCATCCGACGAAAACAAGGAGAATAAGGCATATAGCCTTTGGATTTTCTTCAATTTACGGCCAAATGAGATTGCCCGGATCATTGAACATCTGCAGAAAGGTAGGTTTGTCCCTACCAGGGGGGCTAGTGTCTATAAGCAACATAATCTCTCGAATTTCCTTCAAAAGGAAGTGCCAATGGGTTCAGAAACATGTCTGAAAAACAGCGACGAATGATGTTCTTTGACTTTCAGGGCCAAAATGTCCTGCTTAAGGCTGATTTGAGGGTACTCCGGGCCTCCTGGCGGAAGTGGGGAGTATTTTTTGGATTTCCGCGCTCGCCGCGAGCAGTTTGAGTACTTATGGGTCCGACACGGGCGCCGAACGACAAAATTATGACCGTTTTAGTGAACATCTGTCCATTCTATGGCAGTCCTTGAAAGTACTTCATTTTCTCGTGCGCTTTTTGCCTGATTGCCCCAAAATTTCTTGTACTCTATAGAGGAGGTATCGTTTCCACATATATATTGACCGATGCCAGGAATGCCCTTTTGTTCTTGGCTTTCACGCGCATGAGTTACAGCATGCCATCCGACGAAAACAAAGAGAATAAGGCATATAGCCTTTGGATTTTCTTCAATTTACGGCCAAATGAGATTGCCCGGATCATAGAACATCTGCAGAAAGGTACGTTTGTCCCAACCAGGGGGGCTAGTGTCTATAAGCTACATAATCTCTCGAATTTCCTTCAAAAGGAAGTGCCAATGGGTTCAGAAACATGTCTGAAAAACAACGACGAATGATGTTCTTTGACTTTCAGGGCCAAAAAGTCCTGCTTAAGGCTGAATTTGAGGGTACTCCGGGCCGCCTGGCAGAAGTGGGGAGTATTTTTTGGATTCGCGCGCTCGCCGCGAGCAGTTTGAGTACTTATGGGTCCGACACGGACACGGAAGGACAAAATTATGACCGTTTTAGTGAACACATGTCCATTCTATGGCAGTCCTTGAAAATACTTCATTTTTCGTGCGCTTTTGGCCTGATTGCCCCAAAATTTCTTGTCCTCTATAGAGGAGATATCGTTTCCACATATATATTGACCGATGCCAGGAATGCCCTTTTGTTCTTGGCTTTCACGCGCATGAGTTACAGCATGCCATCCGACGAAAACAAGGAGAATAAGGCATATAGCCTTTGGATTTTCTTCAATTTACGGCCAAATGAGATTGCCCGGATCATTGAACATCTGCAGAAAGGTAGGTTTGTCCCTACCAGGGGGGCTAGTATCTATAAGCAACATAATCTCTCGAATTTCCTTCAAAAGGAAGTGCCAATGGGTTCAGAAACATGTCTGAAAAACAGCGACGAATGATGTTCTTTGACTTCCAGGGCCAAAAAGTCCTGCTTAAGGCTGATTTGAGGGTACTCCGGGCCTCCTGGCGGAAGTGGGGAGTATTTTTTGGATTTCCGCGCTCGCCGCGAGCAGTTTGAGTACTTATGGGTCCGACACGGACGCCGAACGACAAAATTATGACCGTTTTAGTGAACATCTGTCCATTCTATGGCAGTCCTTGAAAGTACTTCATTTTCTCGTGCGCTTTTTGCCTGATTGCCCCAAAATTTCTTGTACTCTATAGAGGAGATATCGTTTCCACATATATATTGACCGATGCCAGGAATGCCCTTTTGTTCTTGGCTTTCACGCGCATGAGTTACAGCATGCCATCCGATGAAAACAAGGAGAATAAGGCATATAGCCTTTGGATTTTCTTCAATTTACGGCCAAATGAGATTGCCCGGATCATAGAACATCTGCAGAAAGGTTGGTTTGTCCCTACCAGGGGGGCTAGTGTCTATAAGCAACATAATCTCTCGAATTTCCTTCAAAAGGAAGTGCCAATGGGTTCAGAAACATGTCTGAAAAACAGCGACGAATGATGTTCTTTGACTTTCAGGGCCAAAATGTCCTGCTTAAGGCTGATTTGAGGGTACTCCGGGCCTCCTGGCGGAAGTGGGGAGTATTTTTTGGATTCGCGCGCTCGCCGCGAGCAGTTTGAGTACTTATGGGTCCGACACGGGCGCCGAATGACAAAATTATGACTGTTTTAGTGAACATCTGTCCATTCTATGGCAGTCCTTGAAAGTACTTCATTTTCTCGTGCGCTTTTTGCCTGATTGCCCCAAAATTTCTTGTACTCTATAGAGGAGATATCGTTTCCACATATATATTGACCGATGCCAGGAATGCCCTTTTGTTCTTGGCTTTCACGCGCATGAGTTACAGCATGCCATCCGACGAAAACAAGGAGAATAAGGCATATAGCCTTTGGATTTTCTTCAATTTACGGCCAAATGAGATTGCCCGGATCATAGAACATCTGCAGAAAGGTACGTTTGTCCCAACCAGGGGGGCTAGTGTCTATAAGCAGCATAATCTCTCGAATTTCCTTCAAAAGGAAGTGCCAATGGGTTCAGAAACATGTCTGAAAAACAACGACGAATGATGTTCTTTGACTTTCAGGGCCAAAAAGTCCTGCTTAAGGCTGAATTTGAGGGTACTCCGGGCCGCCTGGCAGAAGTGGGGAGTATTTTTTGGATTCGCGCGCTCGCCGCGAGCTGTTTGACTACTTATGGGTCCGACACGGACACGGAATGACAAAATTATGACCGTTTTAGTGAACATATGTCCATTCTATGGCAGTCCTTGAAAGTACTTCATTTTTTCGTGCGCTTTTTGCCTGATTGCCCCAAAATTTCTTGTCCTCTATAGAGGAGATATCGTTTCCACATATATATTGACCGATGCCAGGAATGCCCTTTTGTTCTTGGCTTTCACGCGCATGAGTTACAGCATGCCATCCGATGAAAACAAGGAGAATAAGGCATATAGCCTTTGGATTTTCTTCAATTTACGGCCAAATGAGATTGCCCGGATCATTGAACATCTGCAGAAAGGTAGGTTTGTCCCTACCAGGGGGGCTAGTGTCTATAAGCAACATAATCTCTCGAATTTCCTTCAAAAGGAAGTGCCAATGGGTTCAGAAACATGTCTGAAAAACAGCGACGAATGATGTTCTTTGACTTCCAGGGCCAAAAAGTCCTGCTTAAGGCTGATTTGAGGGTACTCCGGGCCTCCTGGCGGAAGTGGGGAGTATTTTTTGGATTTCCGCGCTCGCCGCGAGCAGTTTGAGTACTTATGGGTCCGACACGGACGCCGAATGACAAAATTATGACCGTTTTAGTGAACATATGTCCATTCTATGGCAGTCCTTGAAAGTACTTCATTTTTTCGTGCGCTTTTTGCCTGATTGCCCCAAAATTTCTTGTCCTCTATAGAGGAGATATCGTTTCCACATATATATTGACCGATGCCAGGAATGCCCTTTTGTTCTTGGCTTTCACGCGCATGAGTTACAGCATGCCATCCGATGAAAACAAGGAGAATAAGGCATATAGCCTTTGGATTTTCTTCAATTTACGGCCAAATGAGATTGCCCGGATCATTGAACATCTGCAGAAAGGTAGGTTTGTCCCTACCAGGGGGGCTAGTGTCTATAAGCAACATAATCTCTCGAATTTCCTTCAAAAGGAAGTGCCAATGGGTTCAGAAACATGTCTGAAAAACAGCGACGAATGATGTTCTTTGACTTCCAGGGCCAAAAAGTCCTGCTTAAGGCTGATTTGAGGGTACTCCGGGCCTCCTGGCGGAAGTGGGGAGTATTTTTTGGATTCACGCGCTCGCCGCGAGCAGTTTGAGTACTTATGGGTCCGACACGGACGCCGAATGACAAAATTATGACCGTTTTAGTGAACATATGTCCATTCTATGGCAGTCCTTGAAAGTACTTCATTTTCTCGTGCGCTTTTTGCCTGATTGCCCCAAAATTTCTTGTACTCTATAGAGGAGATATCGTTTCCACATATATATTGACCGATGCCAGGAATGCCCTTTTGTTCTTGGCTTTCACGCGCATGAGTTACAGCATGCCATCCGACGAAAACAAGGAGAATAAGGCATATAGCCTTTGGATTTTCTTCAATTTACGGCCAAATGAGATTGCCCGGATTATAGAACATCTGCAGAAAGGTAGGTTTGTCCCTACCAGGGGGGCTAGTGTCTATAAGCAACATAATCTCTCGAATTTCCTTCAAAAGGAAGTGCCAATGGGTTCAGAAACATGTCTGAAAAACAGCGACGAATGATGTTCTTTGACTTTCAGGGCCAAAATGTCCTGCTTAAGGCTGATTTGAGGGTACTCCGGGCCTCCTGGCGGAAGTGGGGAGTATTTTTTGGATTCGCGCGCTCGCCGCGAGCAGTTTGAGTACTTATGGGTCCGACACGGGCGCCGAATGACAAAATTATGACCGTTTTAGTGAACATCTGTCCATTCTATGGTAGTCCTTGAAAGTACTTCTTTTTCTCGTGCGCTTTTTGCCTGATTGCCCCAAAATTTCTTGTACTCTATAGAGGAGATATCGTTTCCACATATATATTGACCGATGCCAGGAATGCCCTTTTGTTCTTGGCTTTCACGCGCATGAGTTACAGCATGCCATCCGACGAAAACAAGGAGAATAAGGCATATAGCCTTTGGATTTTCTTCAATTTACGGCCAAATGAGATTGCCCGGATCATAGAACATCTGCAGAAAGGTACGTTTGTCCCAACCAGGGGGGCTAGTGTCTATAAGCAACATAATCTCTCGAATTTCCTTCAAAAGGAAGTGCCAATGGGTTCAGAAACATGTCTGAAAAACAACGACGAATGATGTTCTTTGACTTTCAGGGCCAAAAAGTCCTGCTTAAGGCTGAATTTGAGGGTACTCCGGGCCGCCTGGCAGAAGTGGGGAGTATTTTTTGGATTCGCGCGCTCGCCGCGAGCTGTTTGACTACTTATGGGTCCGACACGGACACGGAATGACAAAATTATGACCGTTTTAGTGAACATATGTCCATTCTATGGCAGTCCTTGAAAGTACTTCATTTTTTCGTGCGCTTTTTGCCTGATTGCCCCAAAATTTCTTGTCCTCTATAGAGGAGATATCGTTTCCACATATATATTGACCGATGCCAGGAATGCCCTTTTGTTCTTGGCTTTCACGCGCATGAGTTACAGCATGCCGTCCGACGAAAACAAGGAGAATAAGGCATATAGCCTTTGGATTTTCTTCAATTTACGGCCAAATGAGATTGCCCGGATCATTGAACATCTGCAGAAAGGTAGGTTTGTCCCTACCAGGGGGGCTAGTGTCTATAAGCAACATAATCTCTCGAATTTCCTTCAAAAGGAAGTGCCAATGGGTTCAGAAACATGTCTGAAAAACAGCGACGAATGATGTTCTTTGACTTCCAGGGCCAAAAAGTCCTGCTTAAGGCTGATTTGAGGGTACTCCGGGCCTCCTGGCGGAAGTGGGGAGTATTTTTTGGATTCACGCGCTCGCCGCGAGCAGTTTGAGTACTTATGGGTCCGACACGGACACAGAATGACAAAATTATGACCGTTTTAGTGAACATATGTCCATTCTATGGCAGTCCTTGAAAGTACTTCATTTTTTCGTGCGCTTTTTGCCTGATTGCCCCAAAATTTCTTGTCCTCTATAGAGGAGATATCGTTTCCACATATATATTGACCGATGCCAGGAATGCCCTTTTGTTCTTGGCTTTCACGCGCATGAGTTACAGCATGCCATCCGACGAAAACAAGGAGAATAAGGCATATAGCCTTTGGATTTTCTTCAATTTACGGCCAAATGAGATTGCCCGGATCATTGAACATCTGCAGAAAGGTAGGTTTGTCCCTACCAGGGGGGCTAGTGTCTATAAGCAACATAATCTCTCGAATTTCCTTCAAAAGGAAGTGCCAATGGGTTCAGAAACATGTTTGAAAAACAGCGACGAATGATGTTCTTTGACTTCCAGGGCCAAAAAGTCCTGCTTAAGGCTGATTTGAGGGTACTCCGGGCCTCCTGGCGGAAGTGGGGAGTATTTTTTGGATTCACGCGCTCGCCGCGAGCAGTTTGAGTACTTATGGGTCCGACACGGACGCCGAATCACAAAATTATGACCGTTTTAGTGAACATCTGTCTATTCTATGGCAGTCCTTGAAAGTACTTCATTTTCTCGTGCGCTTTTTGCCTGATTACCCCAAAATTTCTTGTACTCTATAGAGGAGATATCGTTTCCACATATATATTGACCGATGCCAGGAATGCCCTTTTGTTCTTGGCTTTCACGCGCATGAGTTACAGCATGCCATCCGACGAAAACAAGGAGAATAAGGCATATAGCCTTTGGATTTTCTTCAATTTACGGCCAAATGAGATTGCCCGGATCATAGAACATCTGCAGAAAGGTAGGTTTGTCCCTACCAGGGGGGCTAGTGTCTATAAGCAACATAATCTCTCGAATTTCCTTCAAAAGGAAGTGCCAATGGTTCACAAACATGTCTGAAAACAGTGACGAATGATGTTCTTTGAATTTCAGGGCCAAAAAGTCCTGCTTAAGGCTGATTTGAGGGTACTCCGGGCCTCCTGGCGGAAGTGGGGAGTATTTTTTGGATTTGCCGCTCGCCGCGAGCAGTTCGAGTACTTATGGGTCCGACACGGACGCCGAATGACAAAATTATGACCGTTTTAGTGAACATCTGTCCATTCTATGGCAGTCCTTGAAAGTACTTCATTTTCTCGTGCGCTTTTTGCCTGATTGCCCCAAAATTTCTTGTACTCTATAGAGGAGATATCGTTTCCACATATATATTGACCGATGCCAGGAATGCCCTTTTGTTCTTGGCTTTCACGCGCATGAGTTACAGCATGCCATCCGACGAAAACAAGGAGAATAAGGCATATAGCCTTTGGATTTTCTTCAATTTACGGCCAAATGTGATTGCCCGGATCATAGAACATCTGCAGAAAGGTATGTTTGTCCCTACCAGGGGGGCTAGTGTCTATATGATAGAGGCAAAGGTGTCCCGTCTTTCGATGAGATGATGGATATCGCTTTGGTGGAAGTCGACTTTGACGATCCGACTACGAACGTGCGAGGACGTCGCGCCTTAGCAATCGCTAAACCAACTCCGAGAGGTTATTGACCACGCCGGAGCACGATCAACCTGACCACGAGGGTCTGTTTCCTGCGAGCAAACGAAGAACAAGCAAGAAACTAAGATTGCAATCTGGATATTGCGAATATAAGATGAAAGCTTTATTGATCAAGGTGGGGTTCTGTGATGCCTTTGTCTGGTCGTTGAACACAAACGAAGTACGCGAAGTTGCAGCTATGGCGAACTTTTAATCTAAACAAAACCGAAAGTCTAAACGTTGCCCTAAGGGCTGTATATATGGAGGAAGAGAGGGGGAATTTCGTGGCCCTTGGTGGAGGGGTCCGAAATCAACCCTATCTCTTGTTTCCCCACACATACGGACTCTAAAAATAGCCTCATGAACATTAGAATCATTACCAAGAAATGAAAGTACCTGATAATTTAATTGGCGTGCGCGAGCTCTAGTAATTGGTCCCGTATATGTAGCAGTAGGGGCTGTGGGTGTAACAATGGTATTGATGTCCTCATCATCCTCCCCTTCTTGAAATGAAGTTGTCCTCGACGGAAACTCATCTTCCTCACCCAAATAAGGCTTCAAATCTGCAATGTTAAAAGTGGGACTAACCCCAAAATCTGCAGGCAGCTCAAGTTTATATGCATTATCATTTATTTTCTCTAACACCTTAAAGGGACCATCAACACGTGGCATTAGCTTTGATTTGCGCAAATCAGGAAATCTATCCTTACGCGAATGTAACCAAACAAGATCTCCAGGTGCAAACACAACATGTTTTCTACCTTTATCTCCAGCAAGTTTATATTTAGCATTCATACGCTCAATGTTTTCCTTAGTTAACTCATGCATTTTTTAAATCAATTCAGCACGTTGTTTAGCATCAAAATTAACCTTCTCCAAAGATGGAAGAGGCAACAAATCAATAGGTGCACGAGGTAGGAAACCATACACAACTTCAAAAGGGCACATCTTAGTAGTAGAATGCAATGAACGATTATAAGCAAATTCAATATGAGGCAAGCATTCCTCCCACATTTTCTTATTATTCTTCAAAACAGCCCTAAGCATAGTAGACAACGTTCTATTGACTACTTCAGTTTGTCCATCAGTTTGGGGGTGACAAGTAGTACTAAAAAGCAGTTTAGTCCCCAACTTAGCCCATAAACATCTCCCAAAGTGGCTAAGAAATTTAGTATCACGATCTGAAACAATAGTATTTGGCACACCATGCAAGCGAATAATTTCACGAAAGAACAAATCAGCAACATTAACAGCATCATC
>NW_021262054.1:0-2076 GCF_002162155.2 Triticum dicoccoides
CCGCGGCGTTGCAGCCCAACATAGAAACGCCGAGCAAGCTCGCGTTTCTGCTCCACATGAAAACGCCGAGATAGCTAGCGTTACTGCTCTGGCCAAGCTGGCGTCGCTCGCTGACACGGCTCGTTGGAAACGCCAGTACGGTTGGCGTTTCTTGATCGACTACAAACGCCAGGGGCCATGGCGTTTCCGGCCTTGATACGCTGCAAACAATGAGCCTTGTAGGCCAGGGTATAGGCTGGTGGACATGCATGCTTGCACGGGCTGCTAACAATGTGCTGCACCATAATTTAATTCTTTGCAGGCTAGGCTATAAACTGGTGGACATGCATGCTTGCATGGGCTGCTACTGTTTGGACTGGCAGAACTGGCATCATATGCTTGCATGCAAAGCATCGAAAAAGATCATGATCCATGAAAATGCCCAACGGCCTAGCGGCAAGCATGCATGTCAAGGCCAGAAACGCCATGGCCCCTGGCGTTTGTAGACAAGTTAGAAATGCCAACGGTCTTGGCATTTCATGCGTGCCACGTCAACGAGCGACCTCAGTTCGGCCTGGACAGCAACACGAGCTACCTCGGCGTTTTCATGTTGAGCAGAAGCGCGAGCTTGCTCGGCGTTTCCATGTAGAGCAGAAACGCCACAGTCTCTGGCGTTGCTAAAAAGGTCAGATCGTGAAATACTTTCATTCAGAGTTCATTTTGTGCCATAGATTTCTGACAAGGTCAGAATAATGATTTTGGCCCTTACTCAGTCTGTCTCCCTTCGTTGGGAATGTGGGCCCCTAAAATCCAGGACACTCAATAGACACCAGAAGATTCTTCACCGCATTCAGAGGACTATAGGAGCCATGTCATCACATGACAGATGACGCATAGGGAATTAGGAAATACTCTACATATATAGAGCAATGACATCTCAACTTCCATATGCGACTGTGCTGTCCGGACCGTGAATGTCATCCAACATGGGCCTGTATAGGTCTGCGGCACGGTCTGGAAACGATTTCTCCCGCAAATCAGACGTGAGGGTTTTGCGGGAGTCTGAACCACTTCCAAGCTCGCTTCTGACCACCCTAGTCCACCCAAACCCCCCACCCGCCCGTCCCGTGCTTTCCATCCCACGCTTCTTGCCGCTTGCCGCACCGCATTCATGCCGGCCCAGAGCATGTAGCGGCCAACATTGATGCCGCAATTTGACCGAACGGGAAAACGGCGCAGACAGACGTGACCTCCCGGGTGTCGCTGCCGCTTTAATGCGGACGATGCACTGAGAGAAACCAACTCCGGTCGCTGCGCCACATTGAAGCGGGCTGATCGCCCCTCCGCCTGCCCTGGTCCCGGCTATTTAAGCCGCGCTCAGGCGGCATCCGGATCCGCACCCTCCCAAGCATCACACCATCATCCTCCCCCTTGCTGAGCCCTTCCCCCTCTCTGAGCCCAGCGGCGATGCCATGGTTCTGCATGACGGCAGGCCGCACCGATGCAAGTTCGTCGTCTGGCGGATCGTGGCATCGTTGCCTTCGTTCATCTGGACCATCCACATCCACGATGGCCGGATCCTCCGGAGATAGTCCTCTCCTCCAGCGACGAGGAGGACCGGCCGCAGCAGCGACCAAGTCTACTCTTGGAGGCGGCTCCGACGGATGAAGAATTCGTCCATCAGATGGAGATCATGACGGAGCACTCGCTCCGTCAGATGGGTCTGGCACGCGTGCAGGAGGACCTACCATCCCCGCCGCGGGTCCACATTAAGCGAGAGCCGGAATCTCCATGCCGGTAGGGGAAGGACGAGCAAGTGTCCCCACTGCGCAACCACAACCTCCACATCGGTGGCCGCATGAAGCAGGAGCCGGCGTCCCCCAGCGCCTCCGCCGCGTGGAGGAGACGCACAGCCGCTACGCGCGGATTGATGGGCCCTCTTCGCTGCCACGATGCCAGCTCCGCCCGACGAAGGAGGAGGTGCCGCCCGCGATCACCAAGGTGCGTTGTTGCATACTCCACTATCTCGGCGGCCGTGGTTACGGCGGTGCCTCCGGCTCTCGGACCATGGTATCTGAGGCCGAGTGTGCAGCGCGA
>NW_021262055.1:0-1017 GCF_002162155.2 Triticum dicoccoides
CCTGACCACGAAGGTCTATTCCTGCAAGCAATCGAAGAACGAGCAAGAATATGATAAAAGCAATCTGAATATTGCAAATATGTATGAAGTATTGATAAAGGTGGGGATCCGAAAGCGGTCTTGGTCTGGTCGTTGGACACAAACGAAGTACACGAAGTTGCGTTGGCTAACTTTTAACTAAACAAATCCCAAGGAAAAAGCTACTAGATGGATCTACTTATATAGGAGCAAGGGGTGGCGGCCAAGGAGGTGGGAGGACGTCCCAAGGCAGCCTAAAACTAAATCTAGGTCGTACAAGGCCAATGGGCCCAAGTGGAGGTGATGTAACACCTTTGGACTTGTAGTTTGACTCGGATTCTGCTACAGCATCAGATTGTTTCGTCCACAACTCAACGCTCCGGACGAATTTGAAGGTGATTCCAATTGGGTTGGAAAGTGCCCGAAATCTAGTTTCCAACAAAAAAAGAATCACCCAATTCGGAGTCCGTATGAAAAACTTCTGTGCGTTTTGAGTCAGGTATGTCTGTGCAGTCCGAATCTGAATCCAGAACGTGAGAGACTTGGACTCTATCTTCTCTTGGGCCAAAAGTGACGTGAGAGAACTTTTTGGACAGCAAATAAACATCTCTTTCTTCCTTATCTTCATATGTGGATTGTACAAATGTCCCATACACCTGCAATTAGACAAAACACAAAAGTGTGTAAAGTATTTTTGTTCTGGATAACATAAATAGATTATTGAATAGTTTGCACTAGAAATCACCTGACAAATATGCATATATGCAATATTTTTGGTCATATCCAAGGTAGTCATGTCCTCATCATCCTCCCCTTCTTGAAAATAAAGCCGTCCTCGGCGTTGCTTAATCTGAAATGTGGCTAACAAAAGAGACAAGGTGTACATGTTGTATATGTATATGTCATCCATTTTAACTTCCCTTGATTTTTGCATATATGACACATGAATAGATGAGTAACTTGCATAGTTCATAAAATCTAAAGCCAAAAAATTAGCAC
>NW_021262056.1:0-1927 GCF_002162155.2 Triticum dicoccoides
TCGAAGAACGAGCAAGAATATGATAAAGCAATCTGAATATTGCAAATATATATGAAGTATTGATAATGGTGGGGATCCGGAAGCGGTCTTGGTCTGGTCGTTGGACACAAACGAAGTACACGAAGTTGCAATGGCTAACTTTTAACTAAACAAATCCCAAGGAAAAGCTACTAGATGGATCTACTTATATAGGAGCAAGGGGTGGCGGCCAAGGAGGTGGGAGGACGTCCCAAGGCAGCCTAAAACTAAATCTAGGTCGTACAAGGTCAATGGGCCCAAGTGGAGGTGATGTAACACCTTTGGACTTGTAGTTTGACTCGGATTCTGCTGCAGCATCAGATTGTTTCGTCCACAACTCAACGCTCCGGACGAATTTGAAGGTGATTCCAATTGGGTTGGAAAGTGCACGAAATCTAGTTTCCAACAAAAAAAGAATCACCCAATTCGGAGTCCGTATGAAAAACTTCTGTGCGTTTTGAGTCAGGTATGTCTGTGCAGTCCGAATCTGAATCCAGAACGTGAGAGACTTGGACTCTATCTTCTCTTGGGCCAAAAGTGACGTGAGAGAACTTTTTGGACAGCAAATAAACATCTCTTTCTTCCTTATCTTCATATGTGGATTGTACAAATGTCCCATACACCTGCAATTAGACAAAAAACAAAAGTGTGTGAAGTATTTTTGTTCTGGATAACATAAATAGATTATTGAATAGTTTGCACTAGAAATCACCTGACAAATATGCATATATGCAATATTTTTGGTCATATCCAAGGTAGTCATATCCTCATCATCCTCCCCTTCTTGAAAATAAAGCCGTCCTCGGCGTTGCTTAATTTGAAATGTGGCTAACAAAAGAGACAAGGTGTACATGTTGTATATGTATATGTCATCCATTTTTACTTCCCTTGATTTTTGCATATATGACACATGAATAGATGAGTAACTTGCATAGTTTATAAAATCTAAAGCCAAAAAATTAGCACAAGAAGTAGAAGGCATGAAAATATTGCAACTCAGTTTGCACATATAAGTGAAGCTCTTATTCATTTTAAAAGATTGACAATGTTCATCATTAAACCATCCCAACATTGGTGAATAAACCTTACTTGCACCAAATTTACATGCTACAACATGCTTAAATAAGCAAACATGCAATAAGTCATTCAACACAGAATCATCACCAAGATTAGAGGTCATATCAAAATGATTAAACATTGGTTCTTTTGCATCAATAGTTAATTCAATGGGTGCAGTCAAAATTGTTGGTATTTCAGTTGTTTGATCACATGGCAAAGTCAAATTATCAACGTAGTCCTCTAAAATAGGTGGTGTGATCAAAGTAGTGGGTAGCTCATCAGATGGTGCATTCAAATTGACAAGGCATTCATCATTCTCATATAGAGATGGAAGATCAGTACCTTTGTCATTACCTCTTATGATCAACTCAGATGATGTAGCCACTCTCGAGGGCGATGTGTCACATGGTGGAGGTGGTGTAGTCCTGACAACAACGGATGTGGTTGTCATAGTATGCCTAGTAGTTGAAGGAACAATCATATCAACTCTTGGAATGTGCACCGTGCGCTTGTTCTCCTCGTGGCCAACACGTCGTTTTATTTCCTGTTCAGCTTTGCAAGCAAGATGAAACAAATGGTCCATAGGATAACACTCTTCATGAATTAGTATCTCTTGAATATCACGGTTTAATCCTCCCCAAAATCTATCCATAAAATCATCTTCACTTTCTTCTAAAGAGGAATGCAACAAGGTAGTTTGTAAATCATCATAATATTTTGTTACAGTTTCACTACCTTGTTTTAAGTGTTGCAACTTCTTAATCATGTCACGAGTATAATAAGCAGGGACGAAAGTATGTCGCATGGCAAGTTTCAAATCATCCCAAGTAGTAGGTATATAATCAGGGTG
>NW_021262057.1:0-1190 GCF_002162155.2 Triticum dicoccoides
AACCCCAGCTCCGACGGGAACTATCTGCACAGCTTGAGGCCCGAATTCCATCAAGAATTTGTCAAGCTCAACTTGATAATGGTAGCAGAAGGCACCATATCAAACTTGGAAATACAACCACACCTTGTGGAGAAAATTAAAGAGGCTCAGTCCGGTCACCCCAGCATTGAAGGAATTAAAAGGAAGTTGAGTATGGGCAAGGCCTCGGAATTTGTCATAGACAATGAAGGAATATTATGGTACGGAGAAAGGCTATGCGTGCCAAACATAGAAGACCTTAAACAGCAAGTTTTAACTGAAGCACACACCACTCCATATTCGATCCACCCTGGAGGAACCAAAATGTATAAGGATATTTAGGAAAGATTTTGGTGGCACGGTATGAAGAGGGACATAGCCGCTTTCATTGCATGCTGCGACTCGTGTCAACGCATAAAAGCTGAACATCAGAGACCAGCCGGACTACTGCAACCTAACAAAATACCTGAGTGGAAATGGGATGAAATAGGGATGGATTTTATTGTCGGATTACCTCGGTCACGACACGGGAATGATGCCATATGGGTCATCACTGGCAGGTTGACCAAAGTAGCACACTTTATTCCAGTAAAGACAACCTACACCACTCAGAGGCTTGCCAGGATTTATCTTTCCCGCATAGTCTGTCTGCATGGTGTCCCGAAGACTATAATTTCCGACAGAGGCACTCAGTTCGTCTCAAGATTTTGGGAGCAATTACAACAGGCTCTGGGAACCCAACTAGCCTTTAGTACCGCATACCATCCTCAGACTGATGGACAAACAGAACGCGTAAACCAAGTTTTAGAAGACATGCTGAGAGCATGTGTCCTCACCTATGGAACCAGTTGGGAGGACAGCCTGCCATATGCCGAGTTCGCATACAACAACAGTTACCAGGCCAGCCTGCAAATGGCTCCTTTCGAAGCCCTATACGGAAGGAGATGTCGTACCCCGTTAAATTGGTCAGAGACCGGAGACAGCCGCATCTTCGGACCAGATATGCTCAGAGAAGCCGAGGAAAAAGTCAAGCTAATCAGAGACCGACTTAAGACCGCTCAAAGTCGACAGAAAAGTTATTATGATCAGAAACATCGTAGGGTCAGCTTCGAACCCGGTGAATTCGTATACTTGAGAGTATCCCCGATGAGAGGATTGCAACGGTTTAAGAT
>NW_021262058.1:0-1010 GCF_002162155.2 Triticum dicoccoides
CGACAGACACACAAACGCACTCCGGGGATTGTCAATCGTGGAAATCTCTCTGGGACGCCGAAACGGTGAGTAATAGTGCACGAAACGGACGAGAATTGGCCAAAATTGTGAGTGTTTATGACCGACACTTAAACGCACCGTGGAGTTCGTCAGTCGTGGAAATCACTCCGGGACCCCAAAACTAAGTAATAATGCAAGAAATGGCCAAAATCATGCTTGGACCCAAAAACAGAGTAATAGTCCAAGTAACGGGCCAGAATCGGCCAAAAATGCGAGTGTTGATGACCAACACGTAAACGGACCTTAGGGTTCAACCACTATGGAATCGCTTCGGGACCCCTAAATGATGAGTAATAGTCCACGAATCACGTCAGAATTGGCCCAAACTATGAGTGTTGACGACAGAGACGCAAACGCACCCCGGGGATTGTAAATCATGGAAATCGCTCTGGGATGCCAAAACGGTGAGTAATAGTACACGAAACGGACCAGAAATTGGCCAAAATTGTGAGTGTCATTGACCGACACGTAAACGCACCACGGGGTTCGTAAATCATGGAAATCGCGCTTGGACCAAAAAACAGAGTAATAGTCCAAGAAACGGGCCAGAATCGGCCAAAACTGCGAGTGTTGATGACCGACACGTAAATGCACCCTGCGGTTCGTTAACCGTGGAAATCACTCCGGGGCCCCAAAATAGTGAGTAGTAGTCCATGAAACAGGCCAGAATCAGCCACAACTGTGAGTGTTGATGACTAACACGTAAGTGCGCCTTGGGGTTCAACAACTATGGAAATCACTTCAGGCCCAGAAAACGGTGACTAAAAGTCCACAAAACGCGTTAGAATTGGCCAAAACTGTGAGTGTTCATAACCGACACGTAAGCGCACCCGGGGGTTCGTTAATCGTGGAAATCATTCCGGGGCCCCAAAACAGTGAGTAATTGTCCACGAAACGGGCCAGAATTGGCCAAAACTAGTAGTATTGATGACCGACATGTAAACGCACCC
>NW_021262059.1:0-1140 GCF_002162155.2 Triticum dicoccoides
ACTTATCTGTTACACGGGCACTTCAATGTTTTTTAAACTTATTTGAACTCGGGACTTCTTTTGTGTTCGGTATGCAGCATTCAAAACAACGTCATCAATTTCCAACATGTTCTGACATCATTTGTTGTTTTTCAGTCATTAACCTAATTATTTAGAGAGCTAAATGACCATGAAATTGAAAATCACTACAAAATGAACTGTGAAAATGTTGAAACTTGGCATGGTATCATCATTTCACCCACATAGCATGTGCGAAAGAGTAGAGAGGGTCACGGCAAAAACTGGACGCACTTCATGTACAAACTGGACAATCTCTTTCGGAGTATCAGGGTTTCGGACGAGAACTCATCTGTTACACGGGCACTTCAATGTTTTTTAAAATTATTTGAACTCCGGACTTCTTTTGTGTTCAGTATGTAGCATTCAAAGCGAGGTTATCAATTTCCAACATGTTCTGACATCATTTGTTTTTTCAGTCATTTACCTAATTGTTTAGAGAGCTAAATGACCGTGAAACTGAAAATCACTACAAAATGAACTGTGAAAATGTTGAAACTTGGCATGGTATCATCATTTCACCCACATAGCATGTGCGAAAGAGTAGATAGGGTCACGGCAAAAACTGGACGCACTTCATGTACAAACTGGACAATCTCTTTCGGAGTATCAGGGTTTGGGACGAGAACTCATCTGTTACACGGGCACTTCAATGTTTTTTAAACTTATTTGAACTTCGGACTTCTTTTGTGTTCAGTATGCAGCATTCAAAGCGATGTCATCAATTTCCAACATGTTCTGACATCATTTGTTGTTTTTCGGTCATTTACCTAATAGTTTAGAGAGCTAAATGACCGTGAAATTGAAAATCACTATAAAATAAACTGTGAATATGTTGAAACTTGGCATGGTATCATCATTTCACCCGTATAATTTGTGCGAAAGAGTAGAGAGGGTCACGGCAAAAACTAGACGCACTTCGTGTACAAACTGGACAATCTCTTTCGGAGTATCAAGGTTTCGGACGAGAACTCATCTGTTACACGGGCACTTCAATGTTTTTTAAACTTATTTGAACTCTGGACTTCTTTGTGTTCAGTATGCAGCATTCAAAGCGATGTCATCAATTTCCAACATGTTCTG
>NW_021262060.1:0-1258 GCF_002162155.2 Triticum dicoccoides
TGTACTCAGTTAAATCTTTCTATGAAACTATAAACTTTGGGGTAATTGTTTCTCCGATTGGAAAATCTCTTTGGAAAGTTTTGTGTCCTCAAAATATTCATGTTTTCATGTGGCTTTGTGTGTACAATAAAGTTCTAACCAGAGATAATTTGAACAAACGTAGACAGGTGGAAGACCTCTTCTGCCTGTTTTGTAGAGAAAATGAGTCCACTCAACATCTATTTTTTGATTGTGTTGTGGCAAAATGTATCTGGTCGCTGGTCTCTGAGTTTTTTAATGTACAACCTTTTACTTGTTTTGAAGACATATGTGCTGTGTGGCGTTCTTACAAATATAAACATGTGCTCAATCTGGTCACGGCTGCATCCTTGTGGAGCATTTGGAGGCTAAGGAATGATTTCTGTTTTCAGGGCCGCTCGTGGAGAGGCTTGAATTGCGTCCTTGTCAAGTTGAAAAATGTGCTTCTGCGCTGGGAGGTACTCTGCGACGACACCCAAGCGGAGGTGCTGCGAAGATGTATTCTGTGGCTCAACAAACACCGGGGGGAGCTCCTGCGGATCGCCTGGAACTGGTCTCCGGTCGTCGTCAGTAGACATTAGATTGCACTTTTGGCCCTCGCCTTTGGGTTTTGTAATAAAAGACTTCATGTAGGCTAAAGTGTTTGCTGGTGTGTGAGGCTGTTTAGACCTTCCAGTTAGTTGTGTTTCCAGTCTGCCTGTTGGTTGCCTGGTGTGGGCTGTGTGGGGATCCAGCTGTTAAGCTTGTTTTCCGAATCTGGTTTTCTATGCTGCTTCAATAAAATGGGGCAGGGGGGAAACCCCTTTCATTTCAAAAAAAATTAGGAACAGAGGGAGTACATTTTAAGAAGAAATAAAAATGAAGAAAATACTTGTACACAAATTTGCACTGAAGTTGCATTTTTTGTAATGTGCAAAGAACAAGCACATAATAGTGCAATTTTCACACTCTAGTATGATTTACATACATAATGTATATTACCTGAGTGTATACATTTACAATCACCCAACATCCCAAATATACCCATATACGAAAAAAAGGAAACCAAAGCAAAACACATACAAACAGAAAAATGGGCAATGACTAATGGGCTTCAAGCCCAATTGAAGAATTGACTGACCCAAGGGACAGGTCTAAAATTCAGCCCAAAAAGCCATGAAACAACACTAGGAATAAAAACACCACATATCTTGACAAAAGAAACTTTCTCAAAAAAATTCTTGACAAAATAAACCAACGT
>NW_021262061.1:0-1072 GCF_002162155.2 Triticum dicoccoides
GATGCCACTTCATAAATTTCGTCCCGAGGCTATTTTAGGTGCTGCGTCACCTTATTATTGGGCCAGGCCCATGTAATTTCGAAATACATAAGTATAGGCTATTTTTAGAGTCCGTATGTGTGGGGAAACAAGAGATAGGGTTGATTTCGGACCCCTCCACCAAGGGCCACGAAATTCCCCCCCTCTTCCTCCATATATACAGCCCTTAGGGCATCGTTTAGACTTTGGGTTTTGTTTAGATTAAAAGTTCGCCATAGCTGCAACTTCGCGTACTTCGTTTGTGTTCAACGACCAGACAAAGGCGTCACAGAACCCCACCTTGATCAATAAAGCTTTCATCTTATATTCACAATATCCAGATTGCAATCTCAGTTTCTTGCTTGTTCTTCGTTTGCTCGCAGGAAACAGACCCTCGTGGTCAGGTTGATCGTGCTCCGGCGTGGTCAATAACCCCTCGGAGTTGGTTTAGCGATTGCTAAGGCGCGACGTCCTCGCACGTTCGTAGTCGGATCGTCAAAGTCGACTTCCACCAAAGCGATATCCATCATCTCATCGAAAGACGGGACACCTTTACCTCTATCAATCACTGGCTTTGAGAAGACGTTCGAAACAAAGCTCGATAACAAGTTTAATGAATTGCTTGCGCGTCTTCCACCACCACCACCCGCTGCAGCTAACGCACCTCTCCAACAACAACAACAACGACTACCTCCACGTCGCGAAGCAGACCTCCGCCGAGCAAGCCGTGTTCCTCTTGCGTTTGGCCAAACTGTTGGTGCTGCTGTTGATACTTCTGTGGCTCCTGCTGCTGATGCGGAGGAGGATGATTATGTGGGAGATTATGAGGATGAGGTTGATCAAAATCAACACTACGTGCAGCCACCTGTACCACCACCAGCAGGTCGACCTCAGGTATATATTCGTAATGGTAGGCCTGCACCACCACCTCAGGTACGAGATGATGTCCATATTCCTAAACTGAAATTGAATATTCCACCATTTGAGGGTAGATATGTTCCTGATATATATCTTACTTGGGAGTTAGAAACTGAACAACGATTTACATGTTTAC
>NW_021262062.1:0-1515 GCF_002162155.2 Triticum dicoccoides
AGGCAGGTGTAGCTGACTCGGCATTTGAAAACTTGCTGAAAATGTTGAAGAATATGTTTCCAAAGAATAACGAGTTGCCCGCCAGTACGTACGAAGCAAAGAAGGTTGTCTGCCCTCTAGGTTTAGAGGTTCTGAAGATACATGCATGCATCAACGACTGCATCCTCTACCGCGGTGAATACGAGAATTTGAATGAATGCCCGGTATGCACTGCATTGCGTTATAAGATCAGAGGCGATGACCCTGGTGACGATGTTGAGGGCGAGAAACCCAGGAAGAGGGTTCCCGCCAAGGTGATGTGGTATGCTCCTATAATACCATGGTTGAAACGTCTGTTCAGGAACAAAGAGCATGCCAAGTTGTTGCGATGGCACAAAGAGGACCGTAAGTCGGACGGGGAGTTGAGACACACCGCAGATGGAACGCAATGGAGAAAGATCGACAGAGAGTTCAAAGATTTTGTAGCTGACGCAAGGAACATAAGATTTGGTCTAAGTACAGATGGCATGAATCCTTTTGGCGAGCAGAGCTCCAGCCATAGCACCTGGCCCGTGACTCTATGCATCTACAACCTTCCTCCTTGGTTGTGCATGAAGCGGAAGTTCATTATGATGTCAGTGCTCATCCAAGGTCCGAAGCAACCCGGCAACGACATCGATGTGTACCTAAGGCCATTAGTTGATGAACTTTTACAGCTGTGGGGCAGACCTGGTGTCCGTGTGTGGGATGAGCACAAAAAAGAGGAATTTAACCTACGAGCGTTGCTTTTCGTAACCATCAACGATTGACCTGCTCTTAGTAACCTTTCGGGACTGTCAAATAAGGGATACAATGCATGCACGCACTGCTTACATGAGACTGAAAGTGTACATTTGTCAAATTGTAAGAAGAACGTGTACCTTGGGCATCGTCGATTTCTTCCGAAAATTCATCCAGTAAGAAAGAAAGGCAAGCATTACAACGGCAAGGCAGATCACCGGCCGAAGCCTGCGGAACGCACTGGTGCTGAGGTATTTGATATGGTCAGGGATTTGAAAGTCATCTTTGGAAAGGGTCCTGGCGGACAATCAGTTCCGAAGGGAGCTGACGGGCACGCAGCCATGTGGAAGAAGAAATCTATATTCTGGGAGCTAGAATATTGGAAAGTCCTAGAAGTCCGCTCTGCAATCGACGTGATGCACGTTACGAAGAATATTTGCGTGAACCTCCTAAGCTTCTTGGGTGTGTATGGGAAGACAAATGATACAAAGGAAGCACGGCAGGACCAGCAACGTTTGAAAGACCCTGATGACCGGCATCCGGAATGGTTTCAAGGTCGTGCCAGCTACGCTCTGACCAAAGAAGAGAAGGTCATCTTTTTTGAATGCCTGAGCAGTATGAAGGTCCCGTCTGGATTCTCGTCCAATATAAAGGGAATAATAAACATGGCGGAGAAAAAGTTCCAAAATCTGAAGTCTCACGACTGCCACGTGATTATGACGCAATTGCTTCCGATTGCTTTGAGGGGGCTCCTGC
>NW_021262063.1:0-1416 GCF_002162155.2 Triticum dicoccoides
ACGTCTTATGTTCCTTCTTTCAGGCTACATGCTGAATCTACTACTGAGGTTCCTGCAAAAAAAGAATCTACTATTGCTGGTATATATTGTTCAATGGGAATTTCATCGTCTTAGAATATTACAGTGCAGGCAGATAGTTGTTGGGGGTTGCAAGGTTAACTGCTCCATCCATGGACGATGTACTTTGATATCTACAATGGAATAACAAGTTATCACTTTCAACCTGCCTTTTTGAAGGCTCTCGGTTATTTCTAATTCTATTGCAACCATAAGCATTTATATTTTTCAGTATACATGAGCTTGCAGTTTCTGTTGTAAATCACGATCTTCAAATTATGTGGTATTACTGATTTAGTATGTTTTAAATGTCACCAACACCTATTTGGGAAATGCTTACACCATGGTGCAACCAAGAGATGCCAATTATGTGTTGCATCCGCAGTTATGCATCGGCCTCTCCGGCTATAGTTAGTCTCTCTCTCTCTCTCTCTCTCTCTCTCTCTAGTAGAGATTATTATCGTGAGACAGGGAGAAGCAGACCTTATGAATCGCTGAGCCTCGACAGTAAAAATCCAGGCGATTCCCTTCATGGCTTGCCGGCTCGCCCTCTCCAGGGTACATGTTTACTTTTTTCTTGCGTGTTTTGTTTCAGGCATGATTTTGATTGTTTTCTCTTCGAATCTTTGGAGTTATGGACTCTTTAGATGCAATCCAATGGAACACAAGGCTTGTTGCCTATTTACTTGACCTGATGCTTAGTAGCTACGCCAAGGCATTGTATTCATGTGGTCGCTGAATACTGTTGTTTCTGCTGGCTGTCTTAATTATTGTGTGTATTTCTGCCATAGGTTGCAAGGCTTCTTGCAACACGTGGATCAGCAAATTTGATTTACAGCAAGACAGCGACGTCTTATGTTCCTTATTTCAGGCTACATGCTGAATCTACTACTGAGGTTCCTGCAAAAAAAAAAAGAATCTACTATTGCATGTATATATTGCTCAATGGGAATTTCATCGTCTTAGAATATTACAGTGCAGGCAGATAGTTGTTGGGGGTTGCAAGGTTAACTGCTCCATCCATGGACGATATACTTTGACATCTACAATGGAATCACAAGTTATCACTTTCAACATGCCTTTTTAAGGCTCTCGGTTATTTCTAATTCTATTGCAACCATAAGCATTTATATTTTTTGGTATACATGAGCTTGCAATTTCTGTTGTAAATCATGATCTTCAAATTATGTGGTATTACTGATTTATTATGTTTTAAATGTCACCAACAACTATTTGGGAAATGCTTACACCAAGGTGCAACCAAGAGATGCCAATTATGTGTTGCATCCGCAGTTATGCATCGGCCTCTCCGGCTATAGTTAGTCTCTCCCTCACTCTCTCTCTCTCTCTCTCTCTCTC
>NW_021262064.1:0-1498 GCF_002162155.2 Triticum dicoccoides
GACGGTGGTGTTCGGCCGTGAGAGAGAGAGCGAGGGAGAGGAGGGAAGAGCCGAGGGCGAGTGAGAGAGAGCAGGGGGGAGGCGTGGCGTCGTCCAGGGCATCGAGGCGAGGAGGGGAGGGCAGGCAGGCAGGGAGAGAGGTGGCGTGGCGCGGTGGCGGGCGCGCGCGCCGGCCACACTCCCCTCCCTCTGTCGGGACGAAGACGACAGAGGAGGGAGACGGGCTGGGCCGCCTGCTGGCTGGGCCGGCCAGCTGGATGGGCTGCACAGTGGAGGAGCCCAGGTAAGCTTCTCCCTTTTATTTTTTTCCTGTTTTCTAATTTCTGACATTTGTTTTGATTTAAATAATATATTAAATCATTTATTTAACTTATGCCAATTTTTGCAGGGGCTAGATATATTATTCCAGAGCTCCCTTATAATTGGCATAATATTTGGACATATATTAATATATATAGAAATATATTTCCAATGCAAATATTTATGCATTAATTCCAAATGCCCAAAATAAATGTCCATGAGCCACTAAAAATATTGGTTTGATTTTTATCTCTGTCCAATATTTTCAGAGAGCAACATGAGCATTTTCTTGGACCCTTTTGGAGAAATTTTTATTTGGGTCATTTTCAAAATGATTCTGAGGGTTTCACAGATCCCCATTTCAAGTTTCTGATGAAAGAGTAAACATGATGCAACACTCTAATGCATGACTAGCTAGGGTGTGACAACTCACCCCCACTCAAAAGAATCTCGTCCCGAGATTTGGGTTCCTCCGGAAAGAAGGCGGGGTACTCAAGTCGAAGATGATCCTCCCTTTCCCAGGTTGCTTCATCCTCAGAATGGTGCGACCATTTTACTTTGAGGAACTTGATGTTCTGACGTCGGGTGATACGTTCGGCCTGATCGAGGATACGAACGGGGTACTCTCGATATGTAAGATTATCTTGGAGATCAAGCGTTTCGTGGTCCACTTCACGGATAGGATCCGAGAAGCAACGCCTGAGTTGAGAAACGTGGAAGACATCGTGGAATCTGGAGAGATGCGGAGGTAGTTCCAGCTGGTAGGCAACTTCCCCTCGTTTGGCAAGAATGCGAAAAGGTCCAATGTAACGAGGAGCCAATTTGCCTTTGATACCGAAACGATGGGTTCCCTTCAGAGGGGTGACCCGAAGATATGCCTTCTCGTCAACCTCGAAAGTCATAGCCTTATGTTTTCGGTCATATTGACTCTTTTGACGAGATTGGGCTGTTTTCAACTTTTCACGAATGATGCGAACTTGTTCTTCTGCTTCCTGAATCATGTCCGGGCCAAAGAATTGTCTTTCCCCGGTCTCTGACCAGTTAAGGGGTGTTCGACACCGTCGTCCATAGAGAACTTCAAAAGGGGCTTTACCCAAGCTAGATTGATAGCTGTTGTTGTAAGCGAATTCGGCAAATGGAAGGCACTTCTCCCAGTCCATTCCGAATGAGATAACAGAGGCTCGAAGCATGTCTTCTA
>NW_021262065.1:0-1042 GCF_002162155.2 Triticum dicoccoides
AGATGTGGTATTGTTGAGGAGAATGAAGCTATGCTTGCACGTTTTCTGGGTGGATTAAATAGAGAGATTCAGACCATTCTAGACTATAAGGAGTATACTAATATCACTCGTTTATTCCATCTTGCTTGTAAAGCTGAACGTGAAGTGCAGGATCGACAAGCATTGGGGCGAACTAACTTTTCTGCAGGCCGACCTTCATCATGGACACCACGTGCATCTTCTACTTCAACTGCACCAGCACCTCCATCCGGTGCCACCTCCAGCCGTGATACAAGAAAACAGGCACAACCACCATTATCTGCCAAGAGCGCACCTGCAGGGCCTGCACAGCGTTCTTCTTCTTCCATGGCATCAACAGGGCACACAAGTGATATTATTTGTCGTCGTTGTAAGGGAGGAGGTCATTATGCGAGAGAATGCAAATCTCCGCATGTGATGATTGCTACCGCGGATGGTGGATATGAGTCCGCTAGTGACTATGATGAGGAGACTTTGGCTCTTATTACACGTGAAGAACATGGTGGAGATGATTCTGATCATGAGACGCAATACATGGCTCCTGAAGACGCTGACAGGTATGAATGTTTAGTTGCTCAACGAGTTTTGAGTGTGCAGGTCACACAAGCTGAGCAAAATCAGAGGCACAATTTGTTCCATACCAAGGGAGTTGTGAAGGAACGTTCTGTGCGCGTCATCATAGACGGAGGTAGGTGCAACAACTTGGCTAGCATGGAGATGGTGGAGAAGCTTTCTCTCACCACAAGACCACATCCACATCCTTACTACATCCAATGGTTCAACAACAGCGGCAAGGTTAAGGTAACACGTACTGTTCGTGTGCATTTTAGTATCTCTACATATGCTGATTATGTTGATTGTGATGTGGTACCTATGCAAGCATGTTCCTTATTACTTGGTAGACCATGGCAATTTGATAAAAATTCTGTACACCATGGTAGAAACAATCACTATACTCTTGTTCATAAGGATAAAAATATTACTTTGCTTCCTATGACTCCTGATTCCATTTTGAAAGATGATA
>NW_021262066.1:0-1468 GCF_002162155.2 Triticum dicoccoides
TGGGCTCCACTACTGATCAACTAGAACGGAAACAACACAAAGGACAAGATCTTCATCGAGCTCCTCCTTGAGCTTGGTTGCGTCACCTGCTCGGTAACATAGACACCTGCAAACTGGTTTTGGAAGTATCTGTGAGCCACAGGGACTCAGCAATCTCGCACCCGCGAGATCAAGACTATTTAAGCTTATAGGAAGGCTGGGGTAATAAGGTGGAGCTGCAGCAAGCGACTAGCATATATGGTGGCTAACATACGCAAATGAGAGCGAGAAGAGAAGGCAAAGCACGGTCGATAAAAGTATGATCAAGAAGTGATCCTATAGCAACCTACGTCAAGCATAACTCCAACACCGTGTTCACTTCCCGGACTCCGCCGGAAAGAGACCATCACGGTTACACACACGGTTGATGTATTTTAATTAAGGTCGACTTTGGGTTTTCTACAACCGGACGTTAACAAATTCCCATCTGCCCATAACCGCGGGCACGGCTTTCGAAAGTTCAAATCCCTGCAGGGGAGTCCCAACTTAGCCCATGACAAGCTCTCACGGTCAACGAAGGAATAGACCTCCACCCGAGACACTCCGATCAGACTCGGTATCCCGGTACAACAAGACATTTCGACAGCGTAAAACTAAACCAGCAACACCGCTCGAATGTGCCGACAAATCCCGATAGGAGCTGCACATATCTCTTTCTCAGGGCACACTCAGATGAGACTAGCTACGAGTAAAACCAACCCTCAAGTTTCCCCGAGGTGGCCCCGCAGGCAGCTCAGTTCGGACCAACACTCAGAGGAGCACTGGCCCGGGGGGGGTTAAAAATAATGATGACCCTTGGGCGCGCGACCCCCAAGGGAAAAGAAAAGGCTAGGTGGCAAATGGTAAAACCAATGTTGGGCATTGCTGGAAAAGCTTTACTTAAGGCGAACTGTCAAGGGGTTCCCATTATAGCCCAACCGCGTAAGGGACGCAAAATCCAGGAACATAACACCGATATGACGGAAAACTAGGGCGGCAAGAGTGGAACAAAACACCAGGCATAAGGCCGAGCCTTCCACCCTTTACCAGGTATATAGATGCATTAGTTAGATAAGATATATTGTGATATCCCAACAAGTAAACATGTTCCAACAAGGAACAACATCTCCATGTTCCAACAAGGAACAAACTTCGATCTTCACCTGCAACTAACAACGCTATAAGAGGGGCTGAGCAAAGCGGTAACATAGCCAAACAACGGTTTGCTAGAATATGGTGGGTTAGAGGTTGTACATGGCAATTTGGGTGGCTGACAAGCAAGTGGTAGGCATCGTAGCATTGGCATAGCATAAGAGCGAGCAAACTAGCATAGCAAAGATAGTAGTGATTTCGAGGGTATGATCATCTTGCCTGAAATCCCGCAAGGAAGAAGAACGAGTCCATGAAGAAGACAAACGGACGTAGTTGAACGGATCCTCACAAACGCGAC
>NW_021262067.1:0-1383 GCF_002162155.2 Triticum dicoccoides
TGATAGGTCCGTGTCCATTCTAGTCAACTATCGAAATACTCATGGTGGTCTACAATTTATGGTTTCTACTGCAGAAAACGGGTCTGGGTTGAACCTCACCGTATAACCTACGATTGGCAACGGTTGCCTGTAAAGGGGTTCCATCGTCCTACCATTCTATGGTTTCATGGCTTATCGCGTCGACACCCTTCAAAGGTTTTTGAGGCTCTCTGATTTTCCATCAACATATGATAGTTCCTGATAGAAGTCTTCGGTATGGGGGCCAATCCATCCCGTACTTGAATCAGTACCACATACGTAAACAGTGAATCACGTATTCTAACACTTGGGCATACTCACAAGCATTGCAGAATTTCTCTTGTTCTCGAACTAGGTTCGAGTAAATCCATGGTTTCTGCAAGCCAAACAAAACATCTATCGTCACTTCACCACTCTCAGGTTTTTGCGTAACCTCCTACGAAACATATGCTGATTGGATTTCTGATTCTTCCAAATTGATTCCTTTATCAAGGTTGCATCTGTTCCTTCTCAAAATCCTGGGCCTGTGGGTTATGGCCCACTTCAACACTAGTGCAGCTTTAACTCATCCTTGGAGTAACTCTCATGTTACACCTCCTTTAATTCCAGTAGTACTCTGTTTCTTCATACCATCATATCAAAAGCAAAACTCCAACTTATTTTGTCCAGCTTCCTTCTATGGACCGTCATGAATAACACATTTCTTACTTCATTGATCCTGTGGCTTTACGGAGTACTACGGCACCAAAGACAAATGCACTAGTTTATCCATAAATCTCATTTTTCATATCAATCCTTTAGTACATCCTTAACCATTTTTCGTGAATCCAAATTCCAAAAGTTTATTACAACTGTCGCCACCCACATGGTTCGGTATGGTCAGACATTACTTCTAACTTTATTTCTTATTTGTAACATCCCAAAATTCTAAATTTTGGAATGTTATAATAAATAGATAGATTTGTTTGTTTGTTTGAATTGTTGTGTGATTGATTGAGTGAAATTTGAAACTTTTTGAAAGTTAAATGAGAGGGAATAAAAGGACTTTCCCAAACTTTCATTTTTGCTTTCTGATCTCCGTGAATTCAAATATTTCTCATCACAAAACCCTGGAGAGAGGATAACATGACTTCTTCCATTTAAATGAAAAAGGGGTGTTGAAAATATTTGAATTTCATTTGGAAATATTTTCTAATTCATAAACTTCATGCAACTCAGTGATTTTCACGAGCGAAGATAAAATGACTTCTTCAAATTATATGAAATATGAGTTGGGAGTTTCAAAGAATTAAATTCAAAGTTCTTTTGAATTTATTTTCAATTTGGAGTTATTTGAGTTTTATTCAAATTATTTTTCTCCAAAAA
>NW_021262068.1:0-1239 GCF_002162155.2 Triticum dicoccoides
GCGTGGGTGTGAGATTGTTGAGTCCCTGTGGCTCACAGATACTACAACTCCAGATGCAGGTCCAGGTGTTTCTGCTCCAGTTGACGACTACGAGCTCCAGTGGGAGTTCGACGAGGACTCTCAGCGATACTACGTATCTTTTCCGGATGATCAGTAGTGGTGCCTAGTTGGGGTTATCGATTCAGGACCTTGTCGCATGTTGGGGGTCTTTTCTAATTTTGGCGCCGTAGTCGGGCCATGAGTGTTTGTTTGATGGATGTTATTTATGTACTCTGATGTGACGTGGCGAGTGTAAGCCAACTATGTTATCTCGCCCTTTTATTATATATTACATGGGATGTTGTAATGACTGCCCGACTTGCGACATTGCTTTCAATGCGGTTATGCCTCTAAGTCGTGCCTCGACACGTGGGAGCTATAGCCGCATCGAGGGCGTTACAAGTTGGTATCAGAGCCATCCCCGACCTTAGGAGCCCCATTGCTTGATCGTTTTTAGCAGCCGAGTTGTGTCTAGAAAAATGTTTTGAGTCCTTAGGAATTATATATCGGAGAGCTTAGGAATTCTTTTTACTTCCCAGTCTCCTCATCACTCTGGTAAGGCATCCTGGCGTAGAGTTTTGACTCTTCTCTTCTCAAATTTCACTAAATTTTTTTTTAGGATCACGCGAGTATCTTGGATTTGTTCCGATGGTTTTGTGACGAGAACATTGTTCTTGGTGCCTCCTGTCTTTAGGGGTTGTGGCAGTGTCCCGGGGAGTTGAGCTCCGAGGTGTTGTCGTCACAATTTCATCGTTGCAATTCTGGTATACTTGAGATATGTTGGCCGACATCGAAAATCTCTTTTATGCAGTTCGTTGGTGAGATAACCTCGACGCCACCCAGTACTGGGGCGGGAGTTCGGGAGTATCGCCATAACTTGTATAACGGATGTTTTTCGAAGGTTGAGGTAGATGGTTTCCGAAGTTTTCTTGGTTATGTGTTGAAGGATGGATACAGCTGGATGTAGGATTTGCTAGTTTGGGTGAGATATTGTGCTTCCCCTGTATCCCCAACACCTGATTGCATAACCGGAAAGGTTCGGGAGTTTCATAGGTGGGAATTCTAGTAGCTCTAGTTCTTCTTCCACGGATATTGGTTTGAGATTGGGATTTCTTACCGATTATTCGTTCTTGATCCGTACCTTGTTGATTTATTTCTCTTCCTTAATTCTTCGTGGCTTCTCAATTTATGGATATGTGA
>NW_021262069.1:0-1105 GCF_002162155.2 Triticum dicoccoides
GGACATGACGAGGAGTCTCGAAATGGTCGAGACGTAAAGATCGATATATTGGACGACTATATTCGGAGTTCGGAAAGGTTCCGAGTGATTCGGGTATTTTCCGGAGTACCGGGGGGTTACGGGAATACGGGGAAGAGTATTGGGCCTTGATGGGCTTTAGTGGGAAGAGGAGAAAAAGGCTGCGCCCCCCCTCCCCTCTAGTCCGAATTGGACTAGGGAAAAGGGGGCCGGCCACCTCTCCTTCTCCTCCTATTCCTTCTCCTTTCCTCCCCTCTTGGTGGACTCCTACTAGGACTTGGAGTCCTAGTAGGACTCCCTATCCTGGCCGCACCTTTGCCTTGGCCGGCCTCCTCCTCCTCCATCCTTTATATACGGAGGCAGGGGCACCTCTAAACACACAAGTTGACACAAGTTGATCCACGTGATCGATTCCTTAGCCGTGTGTGGTGCCCCCTGCCACCATATTCCTCGATAATACTGTAGCGGAGTTTAGGCGAAGCCCTGCTGCTGTAGTTCATCAAGATCGTCACCACGCCGTCGTGCTGACAAAACTCTTCCCCGACACTTTGCTGGATCGGAGTCCGGGGATCGTCATCGAGCTGAACGTGTGCTCGAACTCAGAGGTGCCGTAGTTTCGGTGCTTGATCGGTTGGATCGTGAAGACGTACGACTACTTCCTCTACGTCGTGTCATCGCTTCCGCAGTCGGTCTGCGTTGGGTACGTAGACAACACTCTCCTCTCGTTGCTATGCATCACATGATCCTGTGTGCGCGTAGGAAATTTTTTGAAATTACTACGAAACCCAACAGTGGCATCCGAGCCTAGGTTAATGATGTTGATGTTATATGCACGAGTAGAACACAAGTGAGTTGTGGACGATACAAGTCATACTGCCTACCAGCATGTCATATTTTGGTTCAGCGGTATTGTTGGACGAGACGACCCGGACCAACCTTACGCGTACGCTTACGCGAGACCGGTTCCCTCGACGTGCTTTGCACAGAGATGGCTTGCGGGCGACTGCCTCTCCAACTTTAGTTGAACCAAGTATGGCTACGCCCGGTCCTTGCGAAGGTTAAAACGGAGTCTATTTGACAAACTATC
>NW_021262070.1:0-1231 GCF_002162155.2 Triticum dicoccoides
GTTAGTTAGAGCGAGACTATCCACCAGGTTACCCATATACCTATGTTTATGTTAGTATCCCAAACATAGGTCACATTCCTTTATTGACCCTTTCCCTTCCACTTTTTGTAGATGGCCGCCGTACCCGAGGACTTCCTGACCACTGGGTTTCCTGTGCTTCTTGAGGATAGCCTCAGGAAGTGCCAGTTCACTCGAGTCCCCACCTTCTCCTACCACGAGCACTGGGTCGATAGCACCAAGAGGGAGTATCACGTGGAGGTAGTCGTGAGGGCGAATGACGCCCCGACGAGCTGGTTCTTTGAGGGACCCCAGATGGCGACACTGCTTCTCGCCGTGGAGACTGCTGCCCTCAAGGCGCTGACTCGCCTCCGGGATCTCCTGCCAGAGATGGCGAGAGAGCCAGCCACTCGTTACCTGCCTTATAGTAAGGAAGGTGATGACGAGAGCAGCGCACCAGCACCACCCTTGGACGAGGGACTTTCTCTCCGCTTCCAGACCTACTTCAGCTTGTGTGCCGACAGTCTGGCACAACACCTGGCCTCGGAGTCGACGGAGCTTCGGAAGGAACTCCGCGAGACCAAGGAGCTCCTCCGCATAGTTCAGATGAAGGCAGACAGGATCAAGAAGGATGGAGCGCCCCCTGGACAGCCCGCAGTAGCGTATCGAGGCGGACGACCCCCACAGGTCGCACATGCCGAGGGACCACCTCAGCCACGCCGTATGACGGCAAAGGAGTACCGCAATCTCTTCAAGACGCCACCAGCAAAGCAGCGCCGTGTTCTGCTCCTTCACTCCCCCGCTTCCTCGAGCGATGAGGAGACCAAGACAGATGAAGATCCAGAGGAGCCAGAATACCCGACCGAGCATTCCACCACTTAGACTCCGTTCAGGACTAGGATAGGCTAGCTCGTAGCCTATGGTAGGATAGGTCGTGTACCCCTTTTGCGAAGTCGAGTCCTTGTAATGGTTCTTGTGAAACCATGTTATGTTGCGTTTGCGTTCAGCTTGCTTTCATGAAGTCGTACTTTCCCTTCGGGAACTTGTAAACGACTACATTCCTCATTTGGTTTTAATGCATGAGTTTGGCCCTTCTGGCCTTTGTTTAACTTAAATTGTGTCACACCACCCCCTTACTAGGCATTCCATCTATACTGCTTTCCCTCATTGTTGTTCCCAATCATGAGACCTTGACCGCTCCAACAGGATGCCTGTTGTAACACGTACTGGTACC
>NW_021262071.1:0-1385 GCF_002162155.2 Triticum dicoccoides
TGTCTTCTTCTTAAAGATCCATTTATTTTCTATGGCTCGCCGTTCTACGGGCAAGTCAGTCAAAGTCCATACTTCGTTTTCATACATGGATCCTATCTCGGATTTCATGGCTTCTAGCCATTTGTCGGAATCCGGACCCGCCATCGCTTCTTCATAGTTCGAAGGTTCACCGTTGTCTAACAACATGATTTCCAAGACAGGGTTGCCGTACCACTCTGGTGCGGAACGTGTCCTCGTGGACCTTCGAATTTCAGTAGGAGCTTGATCAGAAGTATCTTGATCATTATCATTAACTTCCTCTCTAGTCGGTGCAGGCACCTCAGGAACATTTTCTTGAGTTGCGCCATTTTCCGGTTCAAGAGGTAATACTTCATCAAGCTCTACTTTCCTCCCACTTACTTCTTTCGAGAGAAACTCTTTCTCCAGAAAGGACCCATTCTTGGCAACAAAGATCTTGCATTCGGATCTGAGGTAGAATATATACCCAACAGTTTCTTTAGGGTATCCTATGAAGACGCATTTTTCCGATTTGGGTTCGAGCTTTTCAGGTTGAAGTTTCCTGACGTAAGCATCGCATCCCCAAACTTTTAGAAATGACAGCTTAGGTTTCTTCCCAAACCATAATTCATACGGTGTCGTCTCAACGGATTTCGACGGGGCCCTATTTAAAGTGAATGCGGCAGTCTCTAAAGCATAGCCCCAAAAAGAAAGCGGTAAATCGGTAAGAGACATCATAGATCACACCATATCTAACAGAGTGCGATTACGACATTCGGACACACCATTATGCTGAGGTGTTCCAGGCGGCGTGAGTTGTGAAACTATTCCACATTTTCTTAAGTGTGTACCAAACTCGTGACTCAAGTATTCCCCTCCACGATCTGACCGTAGAAACTTGATTTTCCTGTCACGTTGATTCTCAACTTCACTCTGAAATTCCTTGAACTTTTCAAAGGTCTCAGACTTGTGTTTCATTAAGTAGATATACCCATACCTACTTAAATCATCAGTGAGGGTGAGAACATAACGATAGCCACCGCGAGCCTCAACACTCATCGGACCGCACACATCAGTATGTATGATTTCCAATAAGTCGGTTGCTCGCTCCATTGTTCCTGAGAACGGAGTCTTGGTCATTTTACCCATAAGGCATGGTTCGCACGTGTCAAATGATTCATAATCAAGAGACTCTAAAAGTCCATCAGCATGGAGCTTCTTCATGCGTTTAACACCTATGTGACCAAGGCGGCAGTGCCACAAGTATGTGGGACTATCATTATCAACCTTACTTCTTTTGGTACTCACATTATGAATATGTGTAGCATCACGTTCGAGATTCATAAGGAATAAACCATTCACCATAGGAGCATGACCATAAAACATAT
>NW_021262072.1:0-627 GCF_002162155.2 Triticum dicoccoides
TGGCACACATGACCTATTGCACAAACTAGGCTAGGTTTTCAAGGTTTTATATTTTTTTAATAATTTTGGAATTGATACTGCCCTCTAGACTGGCTGCTCAAAACATCGGTCTATACCTCAAGGGGGCCTTGTAAAATATTCTTTTTCCAAATTTTATTTGATAGCCATGTTTGGCACATGTGGGCCACCATGTACAAGAAAATTTGGGTGATTTGGAGGTGGTGGAAAAAATCACCTATGTTCAAAAACTGGCTTAAGTTAGACCGAATGGCCCCTCCGGAATGCGGTGATTTTTTCGACCACCTCCAAATCACCTCTATTTTGGCACACATGACCTATTGCACAAACTAGGGTAGGTTTTAAAGGTTTTATATTTTTTGAATTTTTTTTGAATTGATACTGCCCTCTAGCCTGGCTGCTCAAAACATCGGTCTATACCTCAAGGCGGCCTTGTAAAATATTCTTTTTCCAAATTTTATTTGATAGCCATGTTTGGCACATGTGGGCCACCATGTACAAGAAAATTTTGGTGATTTGGAGGTGGTGGAAAAAATCACCTATGTTCAAAACCTTGCTTAAGTTAGACCGAATGGCCCCTCCGGAATGCGGTGATTTTTTCGACCACCT
>NW_021262073.1:0-2331 GCF_002162155.2 Triticum dicoccoides
AAGACAGACATCCACGCACGGTCCTCCTCCTCGGCCCTCCTCGCCACGGCACACCACGCCACGGCACGCCTCGTCATGACAAGCCGCGGGTTGCGGGAATGAGCCGAGCCGATGTCTAAATTTTTGCCATGCACGATTGGTAAACTAAAGTTCACTCGGAAGCTGAAACATTTTTCTATAAGTGGACACTGAATCCGAATAACGCGCCTCTTCGGCCGAAGCCTATTCATTTCGTCTCTGTCATTCCCTTCAGCTCCTGGGGCGGCCTCTCGCATCCTTCTGTTGCGCCTATAATAGGGAGGTCGCTCCTCTCAGAGAGGCGCACCAGAACTTCTTCTTCCTCTCGCCACCGGTTCCAATCTCCGTGCTACTTCACTCTTCCACATCCCGACTTGCGGCGTGCACCACTGGTCGGGATACTAGGCCTCCGAAACCGCACCTCTATGTGTCTTGTACGGAGAAGGGTAATAATGTTTTTGGGGAGCGCTCAGTGCGACTACTGACTTCTTCGTCACGGACACCCCGGACTCCGACAATGACTTCTTCCCTGACGTCAACAACATATTCGACGACATGGCTGGCGAGGACACTGCACCCAAGACCAGGGCTTCTGCTCCTCCTACATATGTACACATACTCTCTCTCTTCAAGGCCCAGTCCACTGTTCTAGTTGCTTACTAGTGTAACATAGAGTTGTAGGTGGAAGTTCAACTTAACAGTCTCCACTGCAGTACCGGTATATAAAACAGTGTTTTGGAACCAAGGGCTAATTTTGTGTGCCTCTGGGATCTGCTGGGGGATTGCTGGAAATTTATCTACTTATCGGCCAGCCCAATAACAATTTCTGAAATTTCTAATAAATCCTAGAGGCCCACTTAGACCATTCGTTCAAGGCAAGGGGCGCTACTAAAGTTTAGTCCCACATTGCTAGTTTAGAGGGCGTTGGACCTCTTTATAAGGGAGGATCTTTCCCCACTGGTACGAACATGAGAACAAGAGGGACATCCACGCGCACTCCTCCTCCGCCGCCCGCCACGCCACGCCTCGTCACGACGCGCCGCGACTTGTGGGAATGAGTCGAGCCGATGTCAAAAATTTTCAACGCATGATTGGTGAACGAAAGGTCACTCGGAAACTGAAACAATTTTCTGTATGTGGACACTGAATACGAACGGCACGCCTCTTCGGCTGAAGCCTGTTCGTTTCGTCTCCCTAATTCCCTTCAGCTCTCGGCACAGCCTCTCGCCTCCTTCTCTTGCGCCTATAAAAGGAAGGTCGCTCCTCTCAGAGAGGCGCACCAAAACTTCTTCTTCCTCTCGCCACCGTTTCCAATCTGTGTGCTGCTGCAATCTTCGTCATCCCGGCTTACGGCGTGCACTGTGGGTCAAGATAGTAGGCCTCCGAATTCAGACCTCTTTGAGTCCTACACGGGAGAAGGGTAATAAGGTTTTTGGGGAGCACTCAGCATGACTACTGATTTCTTCGTCACGGAGTCCCCGGACTCCGAAGACGACTTCTTCCTGACGTCAACAACCTGTTCGACAACATGGCTGACGAGGACATTGCATCCAAGACCGAGGCTTCTGCTCCTGCTGCGTATGTACTCATACTCTCTCTCTCTCTTCAAGGCCTAGTCCACTGTTCTAGTTGCTTACTAGTGTAAAATAGAGTTCTAGGTGGAAGTTCAACTTAATAGTCTCCACTGTAGTACCGGTATATAAAACAGTGTTTTGGAACCAAAGGCAAATTCTGTGTGCCTCTAGGATCTGGTGGGGGTTGCTGGAATTTTATATACCTTTGGGCCTACCAAATATTTTTTTTTAGAAATTCCTCATAAATCCTAGAGGCCCACTTAGCCCATTCCTGCAAGGCAAAGGGGCACTACTAAAGTTTAGTCCCACATATAGCTAGTTTAGAGGGAGTTGGACCTCTTTATATGGGAGGTTCTTTCCCCACTTGTACGAGCATGAGAACAAGTGGGATATCCACGCGCGCTCCTCCTCCTCCGCCCGCCTAGCCAAGCCACGCCTCGCCTCGTCACGACGCGTCGTAGGTTGCGGGAATGAGCCGAGATGATGTGTAAATTTTCGCCACACACGATTGGTAAATGAAAGGTCACTCGAAAGCTGAAACATTTTTCTGTAAGTGGACACTGAATCCGAACGTTGTGCCTCTTCGGCTAAAGCATGTTCGTTTCATCTCCGTCGTTCCCTTCAGCTCCCGGCTCGGCCTCTCGCCTCCTTCTCTTGCGCCTATAAAAGGGAGGTCGCTCCTCTCAGTTATGCACAACAGAACTTCTTCTTCCAATCGCCACTGGTTCCAATCTATTTG
>NW_021262074.1:0-3017 GCF_002162155.2 Triticum dicoccoides
TTATATGGGCATTTTTTTGCTAAGTTACAACTCTCGTTCTTCTGAAACTTTATTGGATCGAGTTGTAAACTTAAACTCGATGGTGCTCTGATACTTTTGATGCACTGTGCTCTGATACTCTTGATGCGTTATTCTGCATGCTTATTCCTCATTAATATTATTGCACGCATGCTGAATTTCATCAGGCACCATATCTCATCATGCATTTCAAATTCTTCATATTATATGTCAAATGCGTGTATGAATTACAAGATATAGGGGGAGATCTCCATGATTCAACTCTTCAAATGTGCATTACCTCAAAATAAAATTCCTCACTATGCACATCTTCAGGGGGAGTTCTTCTATATCTTGCAATCAAATTCCTCAGTATTAGTACTTACACTTCATATGTTTATCCTCGTTGAAAACTTAACCTATATTGTCATCAATCACCAAAAAGGGGGAGATTGTAAGTGCATCTAGTGCCCCTTAGTGATTTTGGTGTATTGAAGACTTATAGGTTAAGGGACTAATGCGTTTGTGAGTGTACACATGTCTATAAGTCTATGAGGTGTTTGATATTTACAGTAAAAGTCGACCCCTAAAAATGAATATCTTCGACTGAAGATTTTGGTATTCCTGAAGACTTTCATGAAGACTTTGAAAGTGAAGAAATTGGTGTGTCCATGAAGACTTGATATTCATGCGAGGAATATGAAGCTTGAAGACTTTTGTTTTCATAGTTTTGTTTTTCTCTTTCTTGAGTCATAGGAAACACCGTACTGTTAAATGGGGTCGAGGAAATACTAAGGAAAACTTTCCATGTGATGCTGAACTCAAAATCCTACGCCTACCAAACCCTTCGAGTGAAGCCTTTGGAAATCTCATACAGTTCAGTCAATTTCTTCAGTGACAGAGACGAAGTTCTTCTGGTCGCTGAGGAATTTGTTCTGACTGAGTAGTTAGGAATTCGGCAGTGCGGATTGCCTACACAGTGAGGAACATGATAGCCCTGAGGAATTTGAGAGTCAAATTTCTGACCGTTGTTGTGCTGCGCGCCAGCTGTCCCAAAATATCTTATCCACCTAACGGTCATATCATTGAAGGGCATTTATGTCTTATCATGTCGGGCTGCTCCCTAGGCTATAAATAGCCGCCCCTACAACCACTAGCTGGTTGGCTGCTCCGAGAGAAATTGACACTTGTCATTTGAGAGCAACCCATCCCTCAAGGACTTTGAGCAAAAATCATCGAGTGAGGAAAACCCAAACCCAAACACCTACAAACCCAAAGTGATTGATCATCACTAAAGAGATTGATCCTACGTGGATCCGACGCTTGTTACCTTTGAAGACTGTGCTTCTTCCAGACGGTTAGGCGTCATGGTCTAGAGCATCCAAGAGGAATTGTGGATCGCTGAGTGACCGAGTCTGTGAAGGTTTGGAAGTCGCCTGAAGACTTACCACGAGTGATTGGACGAGGTCTGTGTGACCTTAGTTCAAGGAGAATACGATGAGGACTTGGTGTCCTGAGCTGCGTGCTCAGCGACTGGGCGTCCGGGACTATGTGTCCTCGAGTTTAAATACTCAGCCGCTCCAACCAGACGTACAACTGAGACAGCAGTTGGAACTGGTCTACCAAATCATTGTCTTCACCAACCTTACTGGTTCTATTTCCCTCGACTCTTTCATTTCCTCATTACTGTGTTGAGTGATTGTTCATATCTGTGTTTTGAAGACTTTGATTGAAGACTTTCTCAATTTCCTCAGTTAAATTTCTTTAATCTGTTTGTCTTCATCTTGTGTTGTCCTGTGTTTACGCTTTCTATGCTTTGTATGTGTCTTCATTTCATCATGATGACCATGCCTGTATTCCATTATGCTTACTTCTGAGTACTTATTCCGTTGCAAGTAGTTCTTCGCTAAGGAATTTCCTCACCGGCAAATTCCTCAGTGAAGAATTCATAAAAAATCGCCTATTCACCCCCCCTCTAGTCGATATAACGCAGTTTTAGTATCCCTTACCCACTCTAAAGTAGAAAGCGCCATGAATCATCGGCGCCGGCGGGCCGCTCTTCGGGACCCTGACTTTTCAGAAGAGGCTTTCAACGCCTTTAGCTCGGCTGATGCATACATCCGAGTTGCTCAAGGTGGACTTACCAGAGCCACCGACCAATATTTGAAAGATATACGAGTAAGTACATATTTGTTCAAATTTGTTAATTATATATACCAGTAGCCCTTGAGACTTGAAACAGTTGGTACAACTGATTTAAGGATCATTGTATAACCAGGTGCTCACAGAGAAGAACAACATGTTGTCTCAAGAGCTGGAAAAGTGTCAAACCCAGCTAGCGGCTGCTACAGCCGAACTCGAGAAATCCAAAAAGGCATCGCCTGGTATTGATGTCTACTACACAACCTTCTTCTTGTAGACGTTGTTGGGCCTCCAAGTGCAGATGTTTGTAGAACAGTAGCAAATTTCCCTCAAGTGGATGACCTAAGGTTTATCAATCTGTGGGAGGCGTAGGATGAAGATGGTCTCTCTCAAGCAACCCTGCAACCAAATAACAAAGAGTCTCTTGTGTCCTCAACACACCAAATACAATGGTAAATTGTATAGGTGCACTAGTTCGTCGAAGAGATAGTGATACAAGTGCAATATGGATGGTAGATATAGGTTTTTGTAATCTGAAATTGTAAAAACAGCAAGGTAACTAATGATAAAAGTGAGCGTAAACGGTATTGCAATGGTAGGAAACAGGGCCTAAGGTTCATACTTTCACTAGTGCAAGTTCTCTCAACAATAATAACATAATTGGATCATATAACTATACCTCAACATGCAACAAAGAGTCACTCCAAAGACACTAATAGCAAAGAACAAACGAAGAGATTATGGTAGGGTACGAAACCACCTCAAAGTTATCCTTTCTGTTCTATCTATTCAAGAGTCCGTAGTAAAATAACACAAAGCTATTCTTTCCGTTCAATCTATCATAGAGTTTATACTAGAATAACACCTTAAGACACAAA
>NW_021262075.1:0-1222 GCF_002162155.2 Triticum dicoccoides
TACCTTCGATGGTCTTGCACCTAAATAAATGGTTTATTGAATCTCGATCGTAGTGATACACATTTTCATGCCAAAAGATATAAGATAGTAATGATAGTACCACTTACTTGTGGCACTGCCATGTAAGTCATAATGGTATAAAACGCATGAAGAAGCTCCATGTTGATGGATCTTTGGACTCACTCATTTTTGAAAAGTTTGAGACATGCGAACCATGTCTATTGGTATATATGCATGAAGAAGCTCCATGCAAATGGACCGTTCGGACTCACTTGATTTTGAATCACTTGAGATATGCAAATCATACCACATAGGCAAGATGACTGAAAAGCCTCGGTTTCAATAAGATGGAACAAGATAGCAACTTGTTGGAAGTAACACATTTTGATGTGTGCAGTCCAATGAGTGCTGAGGCATGCAGTGAATATCGTTATGTTCTTACTTCACAGATGATTCGAGTAGATGTTTACTTGATGAAACACAAGTCTGAATTATTGAATGGTTCAAGTAATTTCAGAGTGAAGTAGCAGATCATTGTGACAAGAGGATAAAATGTCTATGATATGATCATAGAGATGAATATCTGAGTTACGAGTTTTGGCACACAATTAAGACATTGTGGAAATTGTTTCGCAATTAATACCGCCTGGAACACCATAATGTGATGGTGTGTCCGAACATCATAGTTGCACCCTATTGGATATGGTGCGTACCATGATGTCTCTTATCGAATTACCACTATCGTTCATGCGTTAGGCATTAGAGACAACCACATTCACTTTAAATAGGGCACCACGTAATTCCGATGAGATGACACCGTATGAATTATGGTTTAGAGAAACCTAAGTTGTCGTTTCTTAAAGGTTTGGGGCTGCGACGCTTATGTGAAAAAGTTTCAGGATTAAGCTCGAACCCAAAGCGGATAAAATGCATCTTCATAGGAAACCCAAAACAGTTGGGTATACCTCCTAATTCAGATCCGAAAGCAATATGGATTGTTTCTTGAATCGGGTCCTTTCTCGAGGAAAGGTTTCTCTCGAAAGAGTTGAGTGGGAGGATGGTGGAGACTTGATGAGGTTATTGAACCGTCTCTTCAACTAGTGTGTGGCAGGGCACAGGAAGTTGTTCCTGTGGCACCTACACCAATTGAAGTGGAAGCTTATGATATTGATCATGAAACTTCGGATCAAGTCACTACCAAACCTCGTAGGACGACAAGGAC
>NW_021262076.1:0-978 GCF_002162155.2 Triticum dicoccoides
GATAAGAGACATCATGGTATGCATCATATCCAATAGGGTGCAGTTATGATGTTCGGACACACCATCACACTATGGTGTTCCAGGCGGTATTAATTGTGAAACAATTTCCACAATGTCTTAATTGTGTGCCAAAACTCGTAACTCAGATATTCATCTCTATGATCATATCATAGACATTTTATCCTCTTGTCACAATGATCTTCTACTTCACTCTGAAATTACTTGAACCATTCAATAATTCAGACTTGTGTTTCATCAAGTAAATATTCTCAACATCTACTCGAATCATCTGTGAAGTAAGAACATAACGATATTCACTGCATGCCTCAGCACTCATTCGACTGCACACATCAAAATGTGTTACTTCCAACAAGTTGCTATCTTGTTCCATCTTATTGAAACCGAGGCTTTTCAGTCATCTTGCCTATGTGGTATGATTTGCATATCTCAAGTGATTCAAAATCAAGTGAGTCCGAACGGTCCATTTGCATGGAGTTTCTTCATGCATATATACCAATAGACATGGTTCGCATGTCTCAAACTTTTCAAAAACGAGTGAGCCCAAAGATCCATCAATATGGAGCTTCTTCATGCGTTTTAAACCAATATGACTTACATGGCAGTGCCACTAGTAAGTGGTACTATCATTACTATCTTTTGGCATGAAAATGTGTATCACTACGATCGAGATTTAATAAACCATTCATTTTAGGTGTAAGACCATTGAAGGTATTATTCAAATAAATAGAGTAACCATTATTCTCTTTAAATGAATAACCGTATTGCGATAGACATAATCCAATCATGTCTATGCTCAACGCAAACACCAATCTCGGTGGTAGAGGGAGCGTGCGATGCTTGATCATATCAACCTTGAAAACACTTCCAACATATATCGTCAGCTCACCTTTAGCTAGTCTCCGCTTATTCCGTAGCTTTTATTTCGAGTTACTAACACTTAGCAACCGAACCGGTATC
>NW_021262077.1:0-2028 GCF_002162155.2 Triticum dicoccoides
ATAGTGCAGGCAATATGAACGAGATGGGGTAGAAATAAATCACTTACAGAACGTAGCAACTGATGATAGATTTGTCGAGCTCGCGCAGATTGAAAAGCTGGAACAATTCACTCAGATGAATTTGTACATAGTAATGTTTGAAGTGATGCTCATATCTAACTTCCGCATAAATATATTCTTTGGCGTTTTTATTTTTTATGTAACCCTTGTACCATTTCAGCAGACCTTTCATTTGTGGAGGTAGATCCTGTTCCTGCGCAGGCTCGACGAGAGGCCCATTCTTCACATATGTAATTACTACCTCCTTCACTGGCGCCTCATCAAGGCCTAACAGTTCACGAAGAGTAATACCTAAGTTGGCCGCTTGTTCTCTGGCACTCGTTATAGTCAATCCATGTGCTGCCGCAGCTGCTATGATATCGGGGTCATCCGGACCGGCGGCTTTCACTATAAGCGGGGCAATCGATTGTTTACTTTGTTCCCCGAGCTGGGAAACTCGTTTCCCGCTTTTTTTACTTTCTAATTCCGTTTTCTCGGCCTCCTCCAAGGCTTTGTTCTCCTGGTTCTCCGCCCGCTCTTTCTTCTCCTTCAACATGAGTGCCTGCCTACGAAGTTCACGTGCATAGTCGTCAGGAAGATTCTTCGCGGCTTGGGACGGTGTGCTCAAAAATGACTTAGCCCACTTCTTTTGCTCATCAGAAAATACTGGCTTGGGCTCGGGCTCTCTTTTCTTCTTGCAGTCCGCCTTCCATTTCTCATGATCAGCAGCCGCGGCCGCGGCAGTTTCCTCGGCACTACGTTCCCAAGGCCTTGTGGGGAGAGGCTTCAATGATGGCTCCGGTACCTTTGTGGTCTTTGCCGGAGGTGGATTGGGGGGCGGCGTCTGATCACCCGCCGGACGAGGACTGGGGGGCGGCGTCTGATCACCCGCCGGACGTTGTGGACTGGGGGGTGTCGGCTGACGTGACGGAGGTGTAGGTGAACCGCCACCACCGTAGGGGGGTGGACTTGTTGTCCTTGGCGCCTCGCCTGGAAACTTGATAAACTTCTTTTGCCATAGAATGAAATGACGCTTGACATCTCCAAGTCTTTTCTCCCCTTCAGGTGTAGCAATGTCAATCTCCAGGTCCTCAAACCCTTGGACTATGTCCTCCACCGTGACACGAGCATAGCCATCTTGAATGGGGGTGTTGTGGTGGAGTGCTCCAGGTAAACATGGTAAAGCACTGCCGATGGCTACCTTCACGGACATGTTCCCGATAGGATAATACAGATGACATTCTTTCATCTCCTTTATATCGTCCACGGGGTAGCGAGGAGGCTCCGGTGCAGTAATTTCGACCACCAGAGGCTCCGGTGCAGTAATTTCGACCACCAGAGGCTCAGGTGCAGTAATTTCGATCGTCGGTGCATCTGCACCAGCCGGTGGGGCCTCCGTGGAAGCCACACTGCTTCTCTGCTGCTGGCTTCTGAGATCCGCTGGATGATCTTCATGCTGCCCCCGAGCTGCATCTCGTTCGGCTACTAGTACACTCACGGTTTTCTTCATCACATCCATTTCCGATGCCAACCGCGCCACAACATCTGCTTCCCGATCCATCTTTCTCTTCCGGCTTCTGTAACCGTACGGGTCATCATTCTGGGGGAACCCTATTTTCCACGGAATGTGCCCCATGCCTCGTACACGTCCTCCGTGTTCAGGATTCCCGAGGGCTTTTGTCAGCGCGTCGTTCTCTCTGTTGAACTTGATCTTCCCCTCTTGAGCATCCCTCATTGCGTCAATAAGGGCTTGGGTGGGTTTAATTATTTTGCCCCGGTAAACACAGTCCCCTGTCTCCGGGTTCAGCGTTCCCCCATGCCCGTACCACCAGCTTTTGGCCCTTGGGTCCCATCCCTCCGTACCTGGACGGATTCCTCGCGCCCTCAGCTTGTTCTCCATCTTCTCCCACCTAGGCTCCCAAAGGCGATACCCTCCTGGCCCCATAATATGATTGTACTCCTTCTTAGCCGCATTTTCCTTATTTTTTT
>NW_021262077.1:2556-8513 GCF_002162155.2 Triticum dicoccoides
GGGAGTGCTTCCCGTACAAGCCTTCTAGGGTTACATTTTTAGCTACTACTAGTTGCTCGGTCGCACTGCTATTTATACTCGACATACACAGGGCCGGTCCTGAGATTTTGAGGGCCCCGGGCGAACTAGGTGCTAATCCCAAAAGCCTTAACATAAACATAGAAAAAATATGTTGAATTTTCAGCCAAACAAAATATAGTTTTTTCTCGTATAAGTTGTTTTCTTTACTAATATATCCAATTGAGACTAACCTAATTTTTTTTATCACAATCTACAAGTGGGTCCATCGGCAAGACTAGCAGATGATTTAAATGCCCATGATCACTGCTTTGATATGTAAAGCCTCTTGTCTTATTCCTCCATTTCAATTATAAGCATGTTGCCGAACTAAAAAATTAATAACCCTAATCATACATATGTATAAGAACTATCTAATAAAACAATTATCAGCGGGCAGTTGCCACAGTGAAGAGTCAATGATGATAATGATTTATAATTTTTGATTAATCATCATGCTAAAATCTTATAGGGGATAGTCTACATGTATAAATAGATTTCAGAGACATACCTTCTGTTCTTTGTAACTTCTATACATTTTTTTGCGGGTCTTTGTAACTTGTCTCCGGAGAGTTAGCATGATTGCACGGGAGACGACGGCGTGGTTATCTCCGGCAGTCATGTACTCCTTCGACTCAGGCCTGCTATAACTCTAGGCGGTGGAGCCATGCACACACAGGAGATGAATATCAATCGCCACGCAAGGGCCGATCCGTTCACTCGCTTTTGGCCTCTGTTCGCATGGTTGTAGGCTAGTAGTCTCGTGGAAGGAAGGAAATTAGGAGATTTTTATTCATAACTACCCCTAAATAGTCGCATACAATAACTGCTACGTGTTTCCTAATCACAGCTTCGCTGGTAAGGAAGGAAATTATGAGTAAACAGTGCCCCTATTTAATAGGATCGTAGATTAAAGAAAGAAATCACAGATTATGGAAGGAAATCATAGAAAACAGGAAATCAAAGACAATACATGAACTTCCGCATTTTGGGGCCCCTCTGGCAGCGGGGGCCCGGGGCGGCCGCCCCGTTCGCCCTCCCTCAGGGCCGGGCCTGGACATACAGTTTGTAGCTAGTCACATTGATCGCATTATACTCTAAAGTTCACGAACATTTCCTGTTTGTTTGTATTCCGATCAGCAACTATTAGTAACAAAGCTAGTTTAAGACGAAGGTGGCGTCAGGTGTTCTCAGCACACACTAAAACCTTTCAAAAGAAGTAAGAACTACTCCCTCCGTCCCAGAATTTAAGACGTTTTTTGATACTATCATAGTGTCAAAAAAGTCTTACATTTTGGGATGAAGGGAGTAATTAATTTCTGATCAGCACTGTTTACTACATAAAAATTGTTGTCACAAGCTAGTTTTACAGCACAAAGATACCGAAAAAGACCTGATGGGAAATTGGGAATATTAAGAGCAAATTACAACTGAAATTAACTGGTTCGAAATGACAATACACAAGCGTTAAATACAGAGACCAAAACAGGAACTAATAGCCTTTTTTGAAGAACATGTAAGACTATTGTATGTACTTCCATTAAGATGAGAGAGTGAACAAAGTTAAATTACATGCAAGGACATACACATGCCACCTCCCAACTCCACCACACATTTAAAGGTGCTAATTCAATCCAACGAGGGCGAAACACATGGCACCCGATCGCACTAGCCACGTCAGCAGAAATTGTGCGGCGGCGCCAAAATTGGTCTCCCCTAGGACCCCCCCCCCCCTTCTCGATTTCTATCTGTGGGATCCAGTGATTTCCATCGGCGCGGGCAGATGGTGCCACATCTGTCCGTAAACGTCACCCCTAAAAAACTGTATGTGAATGTATGCTACAGTGTTGTGTTATTTTTTATTTGGCAATGTGTTGTTCTCACTGCATGTGGACCCATGTGTGCTGCTCACTTTCTTCGTCGCTAAGGCTGGTCATAGTGGGTTGTAAGTTAGACTAGTGTCACACACATATAACAGTATTTTATGTTACTACCTTCATAGTGCAAAAAATATCATATAAGTAGTATCAAAGATGACTTTATTTATTAGTTTGTAGGCTTGTTTTTCAATAGAAAGCGCTATATGATGATAACATAATATGTTACGAACATCGTCTCTTTCCTCATTTAATACTATATCATGTCACTAAATGCCTCGTTGGCATTTCGGAAGGATGCATGTTACTAGGTATGTTACTCCCACTATGACAGGTCTAAAAGAGAAAGAGAGAGAAACATCCCTATCCCTAGATTCAGCGACCTCCATCCCACCCCGCCTGCTCCCAGCTAGATTGTAGTTTCCTCACCACGCATGCGACCCCCATCCTCTCTTGCCACCTTACCACACGTGTAAGGGCATGTACAACGATGTACACTCAGCTGTCTATAAGGGGTTACAACTAGGATTGTAGATGACGTGGGGGAGAGAAGTTGTGAAGAGAGAAAGAGCCCGTCGGTAGAATTAACGACGATCTGAAGATCGCACGCTACAGACAACCTTTCTAGCATTGTATGGAGTGCGTTTGTAAAAAAGGCAACTGCACCTTTTGTTGGGAGTAGGAGCGGTGGGGTCGGACAGAGGTGGATGGGATTTAACTTCGTAGCTAATTAAAATATTTACTAATTTCAGGGTGTTACAGACAGTAAGAAAGAACGGTCTATTGTATGATGTGTTTTTACTGCTGTCTACAAGTGACGTGGACGGTTGTTACAGACAACATGCGTCTAAACTGATGTACATGCCCTAACGCCCATCCTCTCTCAGCTCTTTACCTCTTGGCTCATCATTCCAGTGGCAGCAACTCTTGTCGATGAGCAGGGTTGAGAGCCTCATGAGTGACATGCTCGGTCTTTACTTCCCTGCAATCTCTGTGATTATCTTCCCTACATGCATTACTCCCTTCTGATTTGTTTACCTATTGGCTAGCACCATTATCGCATGAGAAAATATCAGGTGAAAAAAAATCACCAGATGTTCATACAGCATGAGGCCGTTTTATTGTATTGTATAGTCTGAGTGGAAACAGCGCATCCAACGACCAATTTGGGAATCTCCCCATGGTCGGTGTTGGCGCCACCTCTCGCAACACTGCTCTTCTTCTTTTTTTCTCGCGGGAAACTTTTGATGCATTCATCTTCAATCATGGCAGTACAACGGACACCAGAAATAATAAAAATTACACCTAGATTCATTGAACACCTATAGATGACAACAAGCACTGAAGCGAGCCAAAGGCGCGCCGCCATCATGACCCCTTCCTCGCCGGAGTCGGGCACTACTTGTTGTAGTAGACAGTCGGGAAGTCGTCGTGCTAAGACCCCATAGGACCAACGCACCAGAGCAGCAACCACCACCGATGAAGAGAAGTTTAGATATGAGAGATCCAACCAGAAGATGCATGAACAAAGATGAAAAAAGACTTGATCCAAGCAGATCCACCAAAGACAACGACCGACCGAATCCCGCGAGATCCACCGGAGACACACCTCCACACGACCTTCAATGATGCTAGACACACCATCAAAACAGGGGCTAGGCGGGGAGAACCTTATTCCATCTTCACGGAGCCATCACCATCTCTTCTTACTGAGTAGGACCCAAACCCTAAGAAAAGTTGAAGAAGCATATAAAAATGAAGCCCTCCCGCCGGCAAGGGCCCTAAGGCCACGGAAGAAGTGGAAAATCAGCGGCGCCTTCAAAAGGAGGCAGAAACCCTATCCGCCTTTCCTTGGGAGGAGAGACGAAGGGAAAGGAGAGACAATATGTAACATTGCTCTTCTTCTACATCACAACTCCCTTCTTTCTTGGTTTCTCTCAAGAACACACACAATGGAAACTCAAAGAACACACACCCACACATGTATCAAGAAGGAGCACAAAGCTTTTCCCACATGCTCTTCTTCTTGGTGAACATATTCGCTACATCTTGCTCTCAGCCCACACGGCCTCTTTCATTTACTCACACACACAACACTGCTAACAAGCCTATCACCTGAACTGCCTGAAATCCAGTTCCTATGCACACGTCCAGAACGTGTGAAATGCAACCTCCACCAGTTATTGTTATGCATGTACTTACGTAACCTTCCACGTTATTATCTCCACCGCCCCCCTGATTCAACGGGGTGGGGCCCCTTTCCTTGATTTTATCCAACCATAACCTTCCACTTAAGCCTTTACGTAAACCCCATAGCATGCTTTTCGTAGGTGTAGCATTGCCGATGTACTAATCAACTTGCTCGAATCACCCAGCCGTCACTGGTGGAAAAAGGGCCTTTGGTCGCGGTTCGCAACTATCATTAGTCGTGGTTGCGCAACCGCGACCGAACGGGCGCGACTAAAGGCCCCACCCTTTAGTCGCGGTTGCTTAAGAACCGCGACTAAAGGCCCGTCCACGTGGGCGCCAGGTGGCCGTCGGGGCGGAGGACCTTTAGTCGCGGTTCTTCTGGCCAACCGCGACTAAAGGCCGCCGCAGGTTTAGGGTTTTAGCCCCCCCCCCCCCTTAAACCTGTTTTCTGTTTAATATGTATTGTTTTATTTCTTTTGTGCTTTATTTTAATTTTGAAGGAGTTTCACATATTCTACGGTACTACATACATGCATATGAATGTACAATTTCAAACAAATTTGAAATTAGAACCAAAAAGAATTCAAGAGGAATATACAATATATATTCAATATCATCGGATGACCATATACAATTTTGAACAAGTTTCCATACATAATTTAATGCATATAAAGTTCTACGTCCTCGTAATGGTGTTCTCCTTTAGGATGGAGGACTTCCCTCCTGAACCATCCAGCTAGTTCCTCTTGAAGTGGTCGGAAGCGAGATTCTGGACTTAGCATCATCCGGAGGTTATTCCTCTGATCATTGGTATCACTCGGAACCCGCTCAGAGGTGTATCTCCGGATCATCTCACAGACATAGTATGCACATAGATTGGTCCCCGCTGGCTGAATATCCTCACCATTCTTAGCCTTTGCCCTTTTGAATTCTAGCTCTTTTTTGAATTCACCGACCTTTGTATCTACGAACCGTCTCCAAACCCTACGAGGCAAAGAAAATTAAATGAACAAGAGAGTTATTAGTTACTTGATATTAGGAAATGAACGAAATAGGCCGATCGATATAGAGCGCAAATGAATGAAAATAATTACTTCTGCAGCATTCTTCTCATGTCGACCCAAAGCTTTGGATCCTTATTCAGAGAGTCGTGGACGAGACATTCTGAGGTGTCAACTTTAATTACTAGCAGAATCCAGTGGAACCTGCGGACACGATACATGCACAGTACGTCATGCATAACTCATCGATTAGCCGGCCACATACCATGAATGGAGTAAACAAAAGAGAATGTGCTCAAGACAGAAACACTCACCCAAAATGGTAAGGAAATAGAATATCACTTTTGAGTTCCTGCTTTGTAAGAAACTGCCACAGGTCTGCCTCCATGTCGGTGGGGTGATGCTCCAACACATATCCATTAACGATGTGTGGGTCAATGAACCCAACATTATGGATGTTCCTTACTCTGCATTCCTTAATCTTCATTCTGCATGTATAATAGCGGACACAACAATATAGTTAGGACATATATATAGTGCAGGCAATATGAACGAGATGGGGTAGAAATAAATCACTTACAGAACGTAGCAACTGATGATAGATTTGTCGAGCTCGCGCAGATTGAAAAGCTGGAACAATTCACTCAGATGAATTTGTACATAGTAATGTTTGAAGTGATGCTCATATCTAACTTCCGCATAAATATATTCTTTGGCGTTTTTATTTTTTATGTAACCCTTGTACCATTTCAGCAGACCTTTCATTTGTGGAGGTAGATCCTGTTCCTGCGCAGGCTCGACGAGAGGCCCATTCTTCACATATGTAATTACT
>NW_021262077.1:11146-26599 GCF_002162155.2 Triticum dicoccoides
CGTTGAGGGCGAGGGCGGCAGGCCTTCGGCGCGGCAGAGAAGACGAGCAGAAATGGAGGCGACGGGTCGGGCGGTTCTATTTATAGCCCCCCCCTTTAGTCGCGGTTGGGGAGGCGACCCGCGACTAAAGGGCCCTTTAGTCGCGGTTGGGGAGGCGACCCGCGACTAAAGGGTAACCTTTAGTCGCGGTTGGGGAGGCGACCCGCGACTAAAGGGCTTTTTTGGCGGGTTTTTCGTTCCCGCGCGCAACGACTAAAGGTATTTTCCAAATACTTTTTCTTTTTCAAAATCTTAAAAATACAAATAATATATCAAAAAATTCAGAAAAAAATAACTAATTCAATTCAATATGTTAAAAACACAAATATTATATCAAAAAATTCAGAAAAAAACTAATTCAATTCAAAATTCTAAAAATACAAATAATATATCAAAAAATTAAGAAAAATAAAACTAATTCAATTCAATATGTTAAAAATACAAATAATATATCAAAAAATTCAGAAAAATAGAACTAATTCAATTCAATATGTTAAAAATACAAATAATATATCAAAAAATTAAGAAAAATGAAACTAATTCAATTCAAAATGTTAAAAATACAAATAATATATCAAAAAATTCAGAAAAATAAAACTAATTCAATTCAAAATTCTAAAAATACAAATAATATATCAAAAAATTCAGAAAAATAAAACTAATTCAATTCAAAATTCTAAAAATACAAATAATATATCAAAAAATTAAGAAAAATAAAACTAATTCAATTCAAAATAATATACCAGAGGCCGGTCGTCGGCTATGGTGGTACGGCCGGACTCTGCAGAGCGTCATGGACTACATCACTCCAAATTTCATGTATCATTCGAAAATGGACACCAAACACATCACGGGTAATATAATTCACATGATCCATTCAACAAAGTTTGGTACAATAAATTATTACACATCATTTCTTCCCTTGTGTCCCTGCTTGCTTACGATTGTGCCGTATCCATGGAGCATCCTCATCATTTAACTTAATGCTTGGGTCGGTGTTCACTTTGAAGGGCGGAATTTCAGCAAACATATTATAATCTTCTGACATGTCTGTCTTGTTCTCCACTCCCACGATGTTTCTTTTCCCTGAAAGAACAATGTGGCGCTTTGGATCATCGCATGATGTACTGATCGTTTTCTTATCTTTCCGTTTCCTCGGTTTGCTACTCATGTCCTTCACATAGAAAACCTGAGCGACATCTTTCGCTAGGACGAATGGTTCGTCAAGGTAACCAAGATTGTTGAAATCCACCATTGTCATTCCGTATTGCTGGTCCACCTTTACCCCACCTCCTGTTAGCTTGAACCATTTGCACCGGAACAAAGGGACCTTAAAGGAGGGTCCATAGTCAAGTTCCCATATCTCCTCTATGTAACCATAATATGTGACCTTTTGCCCATTCTCGGTTGCTGCATCAAAGCGGACACCACTGTTTTGGTTGGTGCTCTTTTTATCTTGGGCGATCGTGTAAAATGTATTCCCATTTATCTCGTACCCTTGGAAAGTCGTTATAGTCGAAGATGGTGTCTTGGCCAACATGTACAGCTGATCTACAACATCATTGTCATTCATTAAATGTTTTCTCAACCAACTGCCGAAAGTTTCCATGTGGGCCTTCCTAATCCAGGATTCAGGCTTCCCCGGGTTGTCCGAGCGTAAAATATTCTTGTGTTTCTCAAAGTACGGAGCCACCAAGCTGGAATTGGTCAGTACAGTGTGGTGTGCTTCAGTCAGAGAATGGCCGTCCATACATGTCGTTGATTTCCTTCCGATCGTGCCTTTTCCACTTAGTCTCCCCTCGTGCCGCGATCGAGGAAGACCAATCGGCTTAAGGTCAGGAACAAAGTCAACACAAAACTCAATTACCTCCTCATTTCCATAGCCCTTGGCGATGCTTCCTTCTGGCCTAGCACGGTTACGAACATATTTCTTTAATACTCCCATGAACCTCTCGAAGGGGAACATATTGTGTAGAAATACAGGACCGAGAATGAAAATCTCTTCGACTAGGTGAACCAAGAGGTGCGTCATAATATTGAAGAAGGATGGTGGGAACACCAACTCGAAACTGACAAGACATTGGATCACATCGTTCTGTAACCGTGGTAGATCTTCTGGATTGATTACCTTCTGAGAGATTGCATTGAGGAATGCACATAGCTTCACAATGGCTACTCGAACATTTTCCGGCAGGAGCCCCCTCAAAGCAATCGGAAGCAATTGCGTCATAATCACGTGGCAGTCGTGAGACTTCAGGTTTTGGAACTTTTTCTCCGCCATGTTTATTATTCCCTTTATATTGGACGAGAATCCAGATGGGACCTTCATACTGCTCAGGCATTCAAAAAAGATGACCTTCTCTTGTTTGGTCAGAGCGTAGCTGGCACGACCTTGAAACCATTCCGGATGCCGGTCATCAGGGTCTTTCAAACGTTGCTGGTCCTGCCGTGCTTCCTTTGTATCATTTGTCTTCCCATACACGCCCAAGAAGCTTAGGAGGTTCACGCAAATATTCTTCGTAACGTGCATCACGTCGATTGTAGAGCAGACTTCTAGGACTTTCCAATATTCTAGCTCCCAGAATATAGATTTCTTCTTCCACATGGCTGCGTGCCCGTCAGCTCCCTTCGGAACTGATTGTCCGCCAGGACCCTTTCCAAAGATGACTTTCAAATCCTTGACCATATCAAATACCTCAGCACCAGTGCGTTCCGCAGGCTTCGGCCGGTGATCTGCCTTGCCGTTGTAATGCTTGCCTTTCTTTCTTACTGGATGAATTTTCGGAAGAAATCGACGATGCCCAAGGTACACGTTCTTCTTACAATTTGGCAAATGTACACTTTCAGTCTCATGTAAGCAGTGCGTGCATGCATTGTATCCCTTATTTGACAGTCCCGAAAGGTTACTAAGAGCAGGCCAATCGTTGATGGTTACGAAAAGCAACGCTCGTAGGTTAAATTCCTCTTCTTTGTGCTCATCCCACACACGGACACCAGGTCTGCCCCACAGCTGTAAAAGTTCATCAACTAATGGCCTTAGGTACACATCGATGTCGTTGCCGGGTTGCTTCGGACCTTGGATGATCACTGGCATCATAATGAACTTCCGCTTCATGCACAACCAAGGAGGAAGGTTGTAGATGCATAGAGTCACGGGCCAGGTGCTATGGCTGGAGCTCTGCTCGCCAAAAGGATTCATGCCATCTGTACTTAGACCAAATCTTATGTTCCTTGCGTCAGCTGCAAAATCTTTGAACTCTCTGTCGATCTTTCTCCATTGCGTTCCATCTGCGGTGTGTCTCAACTCCCCGTCCGACTTACGGTCCTCTTTGTGCCATCGCAACAACTTGGCATGCTCTTTGTTCCTGAACAAACGTTTCAACCGTGGTATTATAGGAGCATACCACATCACCTTGGCGGGAACCCTCTTCCTGGGTTTCCCGCCCTCAACATCGTCACCAGGGTCATCGCCTCTGATCTTATAACGCAATGCAGTGCATACCGGGCATTCATTCAAATTCTCGTATTCACCGCGGTAGAGGATGCAGTCGTTGATGCATGCATGTATCTTCAGAACCTCTAAACCTAGAGGGCAGACAACCTTCTTTGCTTCGTACGTACTGGCGGGCAACTCGTTATTCTTTGGAAACATATTCTTCAACATTTTCAGCAAGTTTTCAAATGCCGAGTCAGCTACACCTGCCTGTGCCTTCCATTTCAGCAAATCCAGTGTGCAGCCCAGCTTTTTCAGACCATCATCGCATCCAGGGTACAACGACTTTCTGTGATCCTCTAACATGTGATCCAAATTCTCCCTCTCCTTTTCAGTTTCGCAGCGTCTCCGTGCATCAGCAATGGTCCGACCAAGATCATCAACGGTCTCATCACGTGCCTCTTCTTCACCTTCACCTTCACCTTCCCCTTCACCTTCCCCTTCACCTGCTCCTTCACCTTCCCCTTCACCTTCAGCATCCTCCATGAAAGTATCACCGAAATGAGCAAGATAGCTTTCATCGATGAAATCATCCCCTTCTTCATCTTCTTCCATTATAACCCCTCTTTCTCCATGCTTGGTCCAACAATTATAGCTTGGCATGAAACCGTGCCGAAGGAGGTGCAGGTGAACTTCTCTTGAGGAAGAGTAACCCTTCTGATTCTTACAGTCAACACATGGACAGATAACAAAACCCTTCTGCTTGTTCGCATTAGCCACTACGAGGAAATCTTTCAAACCCGTAGTGAACTCGCGGGAGAGTCGGTTACCGTACATCCATTGCCGATTCATCTGCATTATTATAATTAATATAAAATATATAATTAACCATCATGCATTTGTTAAAGTAACTAGCTATAAACAATAGAAATTAAACAATGAACAACACACATGCATATTTTATCAATGACACACATGCATGAAAGGTTCAAGTTGCTAACCGCGATCGAGGAGGAACCTCAAGTGTGGCTCCAACACTTCATATCATGTTTGTTTCACGCTGTTGGGCATTTCATCAAACACCTTGTGTGCATAAGAGGAACCAAAAGCAAACCTACACCCCCTTGTGAAGAGAAGTGGCACCAAATGGCTAAGTGAGTGCGCTGAACTGGTATATATAGGGGAGGAGCTTTAGTCGCGGCTGGCCAGGCCAACCGCGACTAAAGGCCTTTGGGCACCTTTAGTCGCGGTTGGCCTGCCCAACCGCGACTAAAGCCCCTCACGTGCACCAGCTGGCCACCGAGCGCCCTGGCCCAAGCCTTTGGTCGCGGTTCGTCTGCCGAACCGCGACTAAAGACTTCATTAGTCGCGGTTCCTACAGTTTCGCGACTAATGGGGCTGGACGGAAGCCTCTTTTTCTACTAGTGCGTATCACCTAACTCATGCATGCATGGCCACGTCAATAAACTGAGCGACTCAACAGTTCACCCACTCACCAGTTCCTCGGCTCAACCTGATGTCTGTCACGCTTCATCTTTGGCCGTGCCTCGCTGCTTCTCACGGCGTCGCTGTATCACACGACACCATTGGCATCTTACCATACTCTCCAAGTCTATTTAATAAATAAGAATGGTATCTATAAGAATGCTACACATGCAAGTTTATTGAGCACGGTCAATTTGATTGATTGGAGAGAGATGTTGTCGAGTATACAAAGAATTGGCACGGTATTTTGAGAACAAAATCTGTAAAATTTCCATGGAAATTAGTACTAACTTGCCATGTGCTACATAACAATACCACAAAACCGCCAGCCTAAAAAAATGAAAGAAATGTGCCATGGCAAAACCTATCACATTTGTGCAAGACAGCACAACAATCATAAGTGAATCATCTACCACAGCACAAAACATGATCAAACAACAAATAATCTGACAGAAAGTATGCACAGAAATGACAACAGTATAGTTGCATCCCTCAAAAGGAGATTAAGAGGGCACATTACACTGGCAGAAAAACCATACACCTGCTCTATCCTTTTCATAAGAGTAATTGATACTATAGTAAAATTAGCATTACAAGATCACCATGACTCGACCGAAATTGCAGACTGATGTTTTGAGAGCTATGCAATGTGCAATTCATGGGACAAACGCGACGAGCGGCGGCCTGACTTGAGGGGCAAAGGAAGACGAGCCTAATCCTGAGACGGAAGGGTATCGTCGGCGCCAACCCCCTCTCATTCCGCACACGCCAGTAGGCCACTGGTCTGGGCCGTTGCTCATCGGCAACGAGCGCCAATCCGTTCCTGCGCCCGCCGCCGCCACCACTACGGTCGACGAAGCCCCTTTCGCCACAGCCACACCCAAATCTCAACAGCGCCCGTGGTGCTGAAGCTGTCGTAGCCCACCTCCTTCCACTCCCTCCTTTGTCGCAGCTTGCCATCACCAACTTACCTGAGCTCGCCTCACACCCATGAATTTTGTTGCACGGCCATGGTTGTGTCGTGCCCGATCCATTCTTGTCCACCTACTTGCCCTCCTCCCACACCTTGGTGAAGGGGACATCGCCGGCGTCTTCAATCTGGGGATCGAGCCACTCTACCTCGCGCACTGTGACAAATTGGACTGTCACTAACCACCGGCATCGTCGATGAAGAGAGTGAGACCGCGACGCTAGTGGTGGGAGTCGGGCCAGTCTAGCAAATCAACGTAGGAATAGGGTAGAAAAATCATAGGAATAGGAAAGTCATAAGAAATGAGATGACATGTATCTCAAATCCTATGAGTAGGAATAGGAAAGGAAATGCCCTTTGATTCACATCATACGATTTTTTTATTAAGTCTAGGCTAATGTTTATTTTCCTATGAAATGTGGAGGATAGGAAGAATTCCTCCATAGAAATAGAATTTCATTCATACAAACCAAAGAGCTCTAAATGATTTTTTTTCTATAAAAATCCTATCGTATGGAAATCCTATAAAATTCCTCCAAACAAAAGGAGGCCTAACCAAAAAAGGCTTTCGCTCTGCTTTATAAATAAAGCAACCACCGAGCACAAAGTCCACAAGGTATCAACCAAAACACACACACACACACCCAACGCCACCGCGCGAAGATCCAACACAAACGCACGGAACACAACACACAACATAGGTTCAGCTGTGGGCACAGCACAACAAGCCCAACACAACCACAAGGAACGCACATACAACAAGCGGCGGCGGCGTCGATGACGAAGGAGAGCTAATCCGGCTCAGGCGGTGGAGGGGGAAGCGGCGGAGCCATCCGGAGAGCCATCGCGCGAAGTTGGGTGATGATGAAGGTGATGGCGTCTGTCTCCCTGGGGAGGCTAAGCGGCCGCCGAGACTGCAAGTAACCAGACCATTTGAACAAAAGCATTAGTAGCGCGCCGAAGAGGTATACGCTGAATCACCAAAGGAGGCCTAAGGGGATGGATGGTTAATGTTTCGCAAAGGGGTGTTAATGTTTCGCAAGAAGCATCGTCCCAGCGAACGGGTCTAATAGGATGACGTGGGCCAGCTGCTGTTCCAAGATTCAGCAGAAAGCGACGGTGATCGGGGCGTTCGCCGGGAATCGTCAGATTTTTATGGTCCCCGGTTAGCTTTTCCTTAAACTTATATATAACCCTAAAGAAAAAGATCAATGAAATTATTGATTGATTTGAAAAAGAAAAGAAAAAGGACTAGAAGTGTGTACGTGCACGCGCAGCGTCTGAATTAATTTGGGCGTACCTACGTGTCAATTCAACCCCGCTGCTGGCCGGATTGTCCGTTCATACGTACGTGTGGCATCTCATTCATCTAGCTTGCTAGCGCACTCCTAATTCGAAATGTAGTCTCGTACGTGGCCGACTGGCCGTCGAACACCGTCTTCCCAACTACATAGGGATGTAGACTACATCCCTCGTCCAACCATCAGATCGTCTGTTCCTTCTCCGGCCAAGGCGCCAGCTCTCAAAGTCAAAGCGCCAAGAGAGATCCCCGATGTTTTCCGTTGAGCGAGCAATGGCCAAAGCCGCCGCGTCCCTTCTCCTCGGTCTTCTCCCGACCCCGCAGATGAAGCCGTGCCTCATCATCCTGCCGGCTTCCTTCGCCTCCAAGCCCAACCCCATGCCCGGCCGTGCCGACTCCGTTGAGAGGTGGGAATGGGATGCACACAAGAAGGACAAGAAGCCCACTACCCCAGCGGCCCAGCCTCGTCGTGCTGCAGCAGCTCAAGTCCCGGCCGAGCCTCATCCTGCGAGTGTTGGGACATAAACAAGCAGTTCTCCGGCAGCAGCCGCACGTCCTCGTCTTCGTCGTCGTCAAGCCGACCAAGCAGCACGAGCCCCGGAGGGAGGTGGGATAGCAACAAGCGGCTGCCGCCCAGCCGCGCGACCACCGCTGATCGCTGGGACACGCACAAGAAGCCTTGCCCGGCACAAGCTACCGCCGTGAGCTGGATGGGCGACAAGGAGGACCAGGAGGACGACGACACAATCTAACTCTCCATCAAAAAATGCCGATTTTACATCCGTGTTATGTATCTGCCATGATTCATGATCTGCGAGGGTTATGAGTAATCTCACCGATTGCATCTTTGCAATGGGAACGAACATTACAAAGTTCACACCTTCATCATGCACGTACTCTTTGGCTACTAGCCTCGCTTTGTGCTTCACGGACCCTTCGGCATCTTTCTTGATCTTAAATTCTCACTTGAGATCCATGGTTTTTTAATTGTTGAGAAGATCAACTAGCTCCCATGTATTATTGTCGTGTCGACTCCAACTGTTCTTCCATATCATGATGTCAACACTACTTCGTATTTGCATCATCGCAAAGCGCCTTGGAATCGCCCAACGCCGCCATCCCTGGAACGTGTGCGGGCTTCGCCGGCAGTCCCTCCGGCTACGGCAAGGGGGAGAAGGGGTGGCTAGTGGTGACGGTGAGTAGGGTTTCCCCCGTGTCACCAGAGAAGGGCGAAGCGGGGGCCTTTCTATTTTAATCTTTACATGAAATACTAGATAGACGTATTTTAGAGTGTCGATTGACTCATTTTGCTCAGTATGTAGTCCATATCGAAATTGTTGGGGAACACAGTATTTCAAAAAAATTCCTACTATCACTCAAGATCTATCTAGGAGATGCATAGCAACGAGAGGGGAGAGTGTGTCTACGTACCCTCGTAGACCAAAAGCAGAAGTGTTCAGTAACGCGGTTGATGTAGTCGAACGTCTTCGTGATCCAACCGATCAAGTACCGAACGCACGGCACCTCCGTGATCTGCACACATTCAGCTCAGTGACGTCCCTCATCCTCTTGATCTAGCTGAGGCCGAGTGTCGGTCTCAAAACCGGTGGATCTCAGGTAGGGGGTCCCGAACTGTGCGTCTAAAGCGGATGGTAACAGGAGGTAGGGGACACGATGTTTTACCCAGGTTCGAGCCCTCTTGATGGAGGTAAAACCCTACGTCCTGCTTGATTTATTCTTGATGATATGGGTATTACAATAGTTGATCTACCACGAGATCGGAGAGGCTAAACCCTAGAAGGTAGCCTATGGTATGATTGTATGTTGTCCTACGGACTAAACCCTCCGGTTTATATAGACACCGGAGGGGGCTAGGGTTACACAAGGTCGGTTACAAAGGAGGAGATATACATATCCGTATTTCCTAGCTTGCCTTCAACGCCAAGTAGAGTCCCATCCGGACACGGGACGAAGTCTTCAATCTTGTATCTTCATAGTCCAACAGTCCGGCCAAAGGATATAGTCTAGCTGTCCGGAGACCCCGTAATCCAGGACTCCCTCAGTAGCCCCTGAACCAGGCTTCAATGACGATGAGTCCGGCGCTCAGTGTTGTCTTCGGCATTGCAAGGTGGGTTCCTCCTCCGGATATACCACAGAAGAGTTCAAATAAAGGATAGTGTCCGACCCTGCAAATTAAGTTCCTAATACCACTGTAGAGAGAATAATATTTCCACAAATCTAATCTGCTGACACGTTTAGGCAACATGGCATCATGCCATGGCTCGGCGATTATTCGAACCGTTTTTCTTTAACTAGCCCCGCACATAACGCGAGGCAGTTTCTTGACACGTCTTGTCAAAGCAGAGATCGTGTTCCCCTTATTACGGGATTCTCATTAATACGGACGTGGGTAACCCAACTGCGCCATCAATTACGGCGCTTGGTGGATAAGCGAGTTTTACCAGGCTAATGGAGGTGCATAGTTTAGTCCGCCCTTATAAAGAGACAAGGTCTCACCTTTTCTACCCTCGCCTTCTTCCTCCTCGCTTACCCATTCTTGCGCACTCGAGCTCCAACGCCCAAGTCCACATCCTTCCCCTCAACCTTCTCCAATCATGTCCGGAGCGGGAGGCAAATGGATGGCTTCCTCCGTTACAGAGGAACACATCAAGAAGCTGCGCGGAGACGGATACTTAGCCGCGAACATCACGCATCGGCTGCCCGTCGCGGGGCAGATCATTCCTACCCTGAACCTCACGAGAGGGTAGTCTTCCTCCACCACTTCCTCCGTGGACTGGGGTTTCCCCTTCATCCATTCATCTGTGGTCTCATGTTCTACTACGGGCTGGACTTCCATGATCTGGCCCCGAACTTCATCCTCAAAATTTCAGCGTTCAACGTCATGTGTGTGGCTTTCCTCCGCATCCAGCCCCACTTCGGCCTGTGGTTAAAGACCTTCAATATCAAGCCGAAGGTGGTGGGAGGCCAACAAGTAGAATGTGGCAGAGCCATGGTGGGCAAGATGCCCAATGTTATATGGCTCGAAGGCTCCTTCGTGGAGACCATAAAGGGGTGGCAATTGGCGTGGTTCTACACTACCGAGCCGCGCGACGCCAAATGGGTGGCTGCCCCCAAGTTTTGATCCGGAATCCCCACGCGGCTCACCTCCTGGAAAGAGAAGGGCATGTCCTGGGGTTCGTCGGTAGAGCTGGACGGACTCCAGAAATGTATCCGGAATATGGCCAGCAAGAAGCTCAAGCTTGTCAACATAGTCCAGGTCATGCTCATCTGTCGGATCCTCCCGTGCCAACAACGAGACTTCAACTTGTGGGAGTTCGACCCGGCCCAGCACCAGACTCTGAGCGAGCTCTTTGACACGACACACAAGGACGTCTAGAAGGTGCTGTTCATGGGCGCCGAGGTCCCTCCCTTCCTCATCGAGGACCGCGGGCTAAGCGCCAAGCACCAAGCGCATTCTGTGAGTTCTATACATCCGGTAGGATATTTATTTCCCCTAGCTTAACCATGTGCGGGGTCTGAGTTCCATGCCTTTGAAAGGACTGGGTGGAGACGTCGGGGCAGATTAACTGTCCGGCCCCTCTGCCCGAAGACACTGCGGATGCTCTCCTGACGGAGATGCTGACTCCGGCTCCTTACAAGGTGCCGGAGAAGACCAAGAAGGCCAAGGGAACCCGAAAGAGTTCCCGACGCCAGGTGTTATCGGACTCATCATCCGATAACTCCACGACGCACTCCTCCCCCGAAGACGAGGACAAAGATGAAGATGCTCCCCCTCCAGTCAGGGGAGACAAGAAAAGGAAGGCCGCCCCAACCGGGGGTGCCGAAGGGTCCAAGAAAGAAAGGACTCTCCTTCCGGACCACTCCACCACCGCCGCCGAAGGTGAAGACGAGTGGCTGCTCAGGGACAAGCCCCTGGCGAAGTCGAAAGTATTCGAATGCCAGAGTAACTCATAGCATACCTTTGTCACACTGCCTCTCCTAACGCCGAATTATGACTATGCAGAGCGCCACGAGCCCGTATCGACAAATCGTCGGATGGCTCCCTGGGCTCGTCGGATATGGATAGCGATCCACTTCCGACTACCACCTCCCCTTGCCCTACGGACAACGCCGAGGTATTGTCTCAAGAGGCACCGGGTCGAGGGGAGACAGTCCCGGAGGCGCCTCAAGGTGACCTTCCGGACTCCGGGAGCAGAGGGAGCAAGGCTCCCGAGGGCTCCGAGTTCGGCCCTCAGCCGAACACCGCGCCGGAACCCCAGTGGTTCCAGACTCGGGCAGGCGGCCTCCTTCCAAAAGGGGCAAGACGCCTGTGCCGGTGACCTCTGTCCATCCAGAGGCACCGGACAATCTGCTGGGAGCGCTTCGCAACGCTTCCATCGAGGAAGAGCACCGCACTATTATGAGTGCGATGGTCCAGAAGGTTCAGTCCGCCAAGAGCGGACTGACTGAAGCCTGTGCCAGCCTTCTAACAGGCTTTGAGGTAAGTTTTTGAAATATGGGGAAAAATATTACCACATAGACAGTAGCCCCTGATGCTCTGTTCGGTGTTCACAAAGAAAACCCGAACGGAGGATCAAACAATATCGCAGGAGTCTAATATAAGTATGTCAATATGCATATGCAGGCTTCGCTGCTGGCCTCTACCGCACTAACTGTGGAGGTCACCGCACTGAAGCAGGACCTTAAAGGGTCCAGGTTTCTAGCTGCCAGAATTCTCCCTCTTTGTGTGAACCTTGCATATTACAAGAGAAAATGCATTAGAATTACTCCAAAAAGCATTATTATGCATAAAAACATTATAAATAACAGTAGGTAAACATGATAAAAAATGGACGTATCACATGCTCTTAAAAAATGGCATGCTATTAATTATAAAAAAGTACCATCCTATTAATTATAAAAAATACCATCCTCTTTATAAACAAAATTCCATGGTCTCTGAAGAAAAATGTCATGCTCCTCAAAAAAAGGCATGATGTAGATTGAGACACCGGTAACAAAATTATATGAACTTGCCATGTGAAGATAACAAATTTTTCTTAAATTTCCCATGCTAAAAAAAGGTTCCCACCAATTTACAGGCACAAATTAAATACATTTTGAATTTTTCATGTGAGCTGAAACAATTATATTTTAAAAAGTGCCATAATTTGCAAGCACGTGAACATCTGTCCCGCATCTCCACTCCTTCATGAACATAAAAAAAATGGCATGTGCTCGTCTACCACGCAATTCTAGCACCGAAACTATATCACAACCCCTAAAAACTAAACAAGGATGGTAGTTATAAGAATGCTACGCATACAAATATATTGAGCGCGGTCTATTTGTTTGATTGGAGAGAGCTGATGTCATGTATACAAAGCACAAAGAAAGTCGAACTGCTTGAGAAACTACTGCCATACTACTCTTTCCATGTTATAGAACAAAAATGTTCTTAAAATTGCTATGGCCAGAAAAAATAGAAAAAACAAAAAATCTGCAAAAATGTCCATTTTCTAACAAATAGAAATTTGAAACATTTCCATCTCAATTTATTAGAATGTGCCATGTTGCTTTACAAACAATTGCCACATATATTTTTAGGGCAAATCCATAAGTTGCCATGAAAAATAAGTGCTATCATCAGAAAAATTGACACACAAGCTAACAGTATTTTAGAAAATCACCATGTCAATTTGTTTTAAAAAGTGGCATGTTCCTTTACACAGAATTGCCGCGGATTTTTGAGAACAAAATCTATAAAACTGCCATGGAAGATAGCACTAACTTTCCATGTGCTGCATAACAAAACTACAAAGCCGTCGGCCTAAAAAAATGACAGAAATGTGTAACGGAAAACACCTATCATATTTGTGCAAAAGAACAAAACAATCCTAGGGGAATCATCTACCAAAGCACATACACATGATCAAAAAATAGTATCTGATAAAAAGTATGCACAAAAATGACAACATTGTCGCTGCATCTCTCAAAAGCAGCTCACGAGGGCACATTGCACCGGCAGGAAAACCATACCATTCACTCCGTCCATTTCATAAGTGTAACTGATACTATAGTAAAATCGGCAAGATCACCATGACACGAACTAAATTGCAGATTGATGTTTCAGGAGCGATGTGATGTGAAATTCATGCAACAAATGCGGCGAGCGGCGGCCTGACCTGCGGGGCGGATGGAGACGAGCCTGGTCCTGAGGCTGAAGGGGATCGTCAACGCTACCCCGTCTCCACCCACACGCGCCCGTAGGCCACCTGTCTGGGCCGCTGCTCACCAACAATGAGCGCTAACATGCGCCTGCGCCGGCCGCTACCGCCGCGGTCGACGAAGCCCCTTCCGCCACCGCACGCCCTTCTATCAATGGTGCGCATGGTGCTGCAGCTGCACAACCCACCTCCCTCTACCTCGCTCACCGCAATGAATTGGAGCGTCACCGGCCATAGATGTTGTCAATGAAGAGAGTGAGACCGCCACACGGGTGGTATGGGAGCCAAGCGAGTCTAGCAGACAAGGAGATGAATTGGAAATGCGTTCGTATGAAGCTTCGTCAGTGAATGCGTCTTTTAGGATGACGTGCATCAGATATTGGAGTAATGCTTCACATACATAAGTTTACATGGGTTTTACAAACAGGTGGGTTATGATTGGAGGTTAAAGGGGAGGAGGGGCCCACCCCCATGAAAATCAAGGTGAAAGTGGTTAGTTAGAAAGAAAGAATCCTGGTCAGCGTCTAATTGTGTATAAGCTGGTTGTAATGGGGAGTATCATATAGTAGTATCATGCATATGATACTAGTGTATGATACTACCTCCCTAATGCATAGTATATATATTAGTATCATGTAGTACTCTATTTATTGTCATGCATGACACAAAGTAGCATAACATTTATTATAATACGGTATCATAATATGATACTCCATCATCTCTTTCTTCATTTAATGCTACGACACCTCATCAAAATTGCCTAGTTGGCATATATGATACTAGTTATGATACTACCATTACGACCAGCCTTAGCATTATTGCGAGATATTGCTCCAAGATTCATGCAACAAAAGACAACGCTGATTGGGCCGTTTGCCGTAAATCATCAGATTTTTCACATTCTCCCGTTAGCTTGTCTGTAAAATTATTGATAACCCTAAAGAAAAGAAAACAATGAAATTAATGATTGATTCGCAAAAATAATAGAGAAAGGAATTTTTGTGAGCATAGTACAATTGAAATCACTCACATATGTGCACGCGCAACTTGTAAATTAATGTGGGCGTACGTACGTGTCAATTCAATACCCAAAAAAAAGGATTGCTGATTCGCAAAAAGTACTCTTGATACGATGACGTAACTCATTCATCTAGCTAGCGCACTGCTAATCCGAAATGTAGTCTCTCTCCTACGTGGCCGACTAGCAGTCGATACCGGTCCTAGCCGTAATTCGAAATGGAGCTGTAGTCACTGCGGGAGATGTCTCTTGCAGCCCGACTCTGCGTCCCATAGCGGAGGAGCTGTAATCTATATATAGCACGCACGCACCCACCCAACTCCATCCATCGTACCATCAGATTTCCTTCTCCGGCCAAGGCGCCTCCTCTTTCACAAAGACAAAGCGCTTGGTGTTTCTTGGATCAAGAGAGATCACCAATGTTTCCGTTGAGCGAGCAATGGCCAAAGCCGCCGCGTCGCTTCTCCCGGGTCTTCTCCCGACCCCGCCGACGAAGCCCTGCCTCATCATCCTGCCGGCTTCGTTCGCCTCCAAGACCAAGCCCGGCCGCGCCGACTCTGTCGAGAGGTGGGACGCGCACAAGAAGGACAAGAAGCCCCGGAGCCCAGCCTCGTCGTGCTCCAGCAGCTCAAGTCCAGGGCGCGCCTCCTCCTGCGAGCGTTGGGACATAAACAAGCAGTTGTCCAGCGGCAGCCGCACGTCCTCATCATCATCGTTGTCAAGCCAGCGAAGCAGCACGAGCTCCGGCGGGGCCACACCGTGCGGGAGGTGGGATAGCAACAAGCGGCTGCCGCCCAGCCGCACGTCCTCCGCTGATCGCTGGGACACGCACAAGAAGCCTAGCCCGGCACAAGCTGCCGCCGAGAGCTGGACGAGCGACAAGCAGGACCACAAGGAGGACGACACTACGGCGATGGTTCTGAAACCGACATCGCCGCGCATAGGCCCCATGTTCTCTGGCTCGAGCTTCCTCGCCTCGCC
>NW_021262077.1:28668-30111 GCF_002162155.2 Triticum dicoccoides
CGATTTCTATCTGTGGGATCCAGTGATTTCCATCGGCGCGGGCAGATGGTGCCACATCTGTCCGTAAACGTCAGCCCTAAAAAACTGTATGTGACTGTATGCTACAATGTTGTGTTATTTTTTATTTGGCAATGTGTTGTTCTCACTGCATGTGGACCCATGTGTGCTGCTCACTTTCTTCGTCGCTAAGGCTGGTCATAGTGGGTTGTAAGTTAGACTAGTGTCACACACATATAACAGTATTTTATGTCACTACCTTTATAGTGCAAAAAATATCATATAAGTAGTATCAAAGATGACTTTATTTATTAGTTTGTAGGCTAGTTTTTCAATAGAAAGCGCTATATGATGATAACATAATATGTTACGAACATCGTCTCTTTCCTCATTTAATACTATATCATGTCATTAAATGCCTCGTTGGCATTTCGGAAGGATGCATGTTACTAGGTATGTTACTCTCACTATGACAGGTCTAAAAGAGAAAGAGAGAGAAACATCCCTATCCCTAGATTCAGCGGCCTCCATCCAACCCCGCCTGCTCCCAGCTAGATTGTAGTTTCCTCAGCACGCATGCGACCCCCATCCTCTCTTGCCACCTTACCACACGTGTAAGGGCATGTACAACGATATACACTCAGCTGTCTATAAGGGGTTACAACTAGGATTGTAGATGACGTGGGGGAGAGAAGTTGTGAAGAAAGAAAGAGCCCGTCGGTAGAATTAACGACAATCTGAAGATCGCACGCTACAGACAACCTTTCTAGCGTTGTATGGAGTGCGTTTGTAAAAAAGGCAACTGCACCTTTTGTTGGGAGTAGGAGCGGTAGGGTCGGACAGAGGTGGATGGGATTTAACTTCGTAGCTAATTAAAATATTTACTAATTTCAGGGTGTTACAGACAGTAAGAAAGAACGGTCTATTGTATGATGTGTTTTTACTGCTGTCTATAAGTGACGTGGACGGTTGTTACAGACAACATGCGTCTAAACTGATGTACATGCCCTAACGCCCATCCTCTCTCACCTCTTTACCTCTTGGCTCATCATTCCAGTGGCAGCAACTCTTGTCGATGAGCAGGGTTGAGAGCCTCATGAGTGACATGCTCGGTCTTTACTTCCCTGCAATCTCTGTGATTATCTTCCCTACATGCATTACTCCCTTCTGATTTGTTTACCTATTGGCTAGCACCATTATCACATGAGAAAATATCAGGTGAAAAAAATCACCAGAGGTTCATACAGCATGAGGCCGTTTTATTGTATTGTATAGTCTGAGTGGAAACAGCGCATCCAACGACCAATTTGGGAATCTCCCCATGGTCGGTGTTGGCGCCACCTCTCGCAACACTGCTCTTCTTCTTTTTTTCTCGCGGGAAACTTTTGATGCATTCATCTTCAATCATGGCAGTACAACGGACACCAGAAATAATAAAAATTACAC
>NW_021262077.1:30121-31816 GCF_002162155.2 Triticum dicoccoides
TCGGGGGCCCCGGGCGAAACTAGGTGCTAATCCCAAAAGCCTTAACATAAATATAGAAAAAATATGTTGAATTTTCAGCCAAACAAAATATAGTTTTTTCTCGTATAAGTTGTTTTCTTTACTAATATATCCAATTGAGACTAACCTAATTTTTTTTATCACAATCTACAAGTGGGTCCATCGGCAAGACTAGCAGATGATTTAAATGCCCATGATCACTGCTTTGATATGTAAAGCCTCTTGTCTTATTCCTCCATTTCAATTATAAGCATGTTGCCGAACTAAAAAATTAATAACCCTAATCATACCTATGTATAAGAACTATCTAATAAAACAATTATCAGCGGGCAGTTGCCACAGTGAAGAGTCAATGATGATAATGATTTATAATTTTTGATTAATCATCATGCTAAAATCTTATAGGGGATAGTCTACATGTATAAATAGATTTCAGAGACATACCTTCTGTTCTTTGTAACTTCTATACATTTTTTTGCGGGTCTTTGTAACTTGTCTCCGGAGAGTTAGCATGATTGCACGGGAGACGACGGCGTGGTTATCTCCGGCAGTCATGTACTCCTCCGACTCAGGCCTGCTATAACTCTAGGCGGTGGCGCCATGCACACACAGGAGATGAATATCAATCGCCACGCAAGGGCCGATCCGTTCACTCGCTTTTGGCCTCTGTTCGCATGGTTGTAGGCTAGTAGTCTCGTGGAAGGAAGGAAATTAAGAGATTTTTATTCATAACTACCCGTAAATAGTCGCATACAATAACTGCTACATGTTTCCTAATCACAGCTTCGCTGGTAAGGAAGGAAATTATGAGTAAACAGTGCCCCTATTTAATAGGATCGTAGATTAAAGAAAGAAATCACAGATTATGGAAGGAAATCATAGAAAAAAGGAAATCAAAGACAATACATGAACTTCCGCATTTTGGGGCACCTCTGGCAGCGGGGGCCCGGGGCGGCCGCCCCGTTCGCCCTCCCTCAGGGCCGGGCCTGGACATACAGTTTGTAGCTAGTGTGTACGTAGCAGCACATTGATCGCATTATACTCTAAAGTTCACGAACATTTCCTGTTTGTTTGTATTCCGATCAGCAACTATTAGTAACAAAGCTAGTTTAAGACGAAGGTGGCGTCAGGTGTTCTCAGCACACACTAAAACCTTTCAAAAGAAGTAAGAACTACTCCCTCCGACCCAAAATATAAGACGTTTTTTGATACTATCATAGTGTCAAAAAAGTCTTACATTTCGGGATGAAGGGAGTAATTAATTTCTGATCAGCACTGTTTACTACATAAAAATTGTTGTCACAAGCTAGTTTTACAGCACAAAGATACCGAAAAAGACCTGATGGGAAATTGGGAATATTAAGAGCAAATTATAACTGAAATTAACTGGTTCGAAATGACAATACACAAGCGTTAAATACAGAGACCAAAACAGGAACTAATAGCCTTTTTTGAAGAACATGTAAGACTATTGTATGTACTTCCATTAAGATGAGAGAGTGAACAAAGTTAAATTACATGCAAGGACATACACATGCCACCTCCCAACTCCACCACACATTTAAAGGTGCTAATTCAATCCAACGAGGGCGAAACACATGGCACCCGATCGCACTAGCCACGTCAGCAGAAATTGTGCGGCGGCGCCAAAATTGGTCTCCCCTAGGACCCCCCCCC
>NW_021262077.1:33734-34935 GCF_002162155.2 Triticum dicoccoides
CGCCGACTCTGTCGAGAGGTGGGACGCGCACAAGAAGGACAAGAAGCCCCGGAGCCCAGCCTCGTCGTGCTCCAGCAGCTCAAGTCCAGGGCGCGCCTCCTCCTGCGAGCGTTGGGACATAAACAAGCAGTTGTCCAGCGGCAGCCGCACGTCCTCATCATCATCGTTGTCAAGCCAGCGAAGCAGCACGAGCTCCGGCGGGGCCACACCGTGCGGGAGGTGGGATAGCAACAAGCGGCTGCCGCCCAGCCGCACGTCCTCCGCTGATCGCTGGGACACGCACAAGAAGCCTAGCCCGGCACAAGCTGCCGCCGAGAGCTGGACGAGCGACAAGCAGGACCACAAGGAGGACGACACTACGGCGATGGTTCTGAAACCGACATCGCCGCGCATAGGCCCCATGTTCTCTGGCTCGAGCTTCCTCGCCTCGCCCGACCCCAGCATGCTTCCAATGCCGCCCTTCTATCGCTCGCGGAACACGGGAGTGCTTCCCGTACAAGCCTTCTAGGGTTACATTTTTAGCTACTACTAGTTGCTCGGTCGCACTGCTATTTATACTCGACATACACAGGGCCGGTCTTGAGATTTCGGGGGCCCCGGGCGAAACTAGGTGCTAATCCCAAAAGCCTTAACATAAATATAGAAAAAATATGTTGAATTTTCAGCCAAACAAAATATAGTTTTTTCTCGTATAAGTTGTTTTCTTTACTAATATATCCAATTGAGACTAACCTAATTTTTTTTATCACAATCTACAAGTGGGTCCATCGGCAAGACTAGCAGATGATTTAAATGCCCATGATCACTGCTTTGATATGTAAAGCCTCTTGTCTTATTCCTCCATTTCAATTATAAGCATGTTGCCGAACTAAAAAATTAATAACCCTAATCATACCTATGTATAAGAACTATCTAATAAAACAATTATCAGCGGGCAGTTGCCACAGTGAAGAGTCAATGATGATAATGATTTATAATTTTTGATTAATCATCATGCTAAAATCTTATAGGGGATAGTCTACATGTATAAATAGATTTCAGAGACATACCTTCTGTTCTTTGTAACTTCTATACATTTTTTTGCGGGTCTTTGTAACTTGTCTCCGGAGAGTTAGCATGATTGCACGGGAGACGACGGCGTGGTTATCTCCGGCAGTCATGTACTCCTCCGACTCAGGCCTGCTATAACTCTAGGCGGTGG
>NW_021262077.1:34945-36599 GCF_002162155.2 Triticum dicoccoides
GCACCAGAGCAGCAATCACCACCGATGAAGAGAAGTTTAGATATGAGAGATCCAACCAGAAGACACATGAACAAAGACGAAAAAAGACTTGATCCAAGCAGATCCACCAAAGACAACGACCGACCGAATCCCGCGAGATCCACCGGAGACACACCTCCACACGACCTTCAATGATGCTAGACACACCATCAAAACAGGGGCTAGGCGGGGAGAACCTTATTCCATCTTCACGGAGCCATCACCATCTCTTCTTACTGAGTAGGACCCAAACCCTAAGAAAAGTTGAAGAAGCATATAAAAATGAAGCCCTCCCGCCGGCAAGGGCCCTAAGGCCACGGAAGAAGTGGAAAATCAGCGGCGCCTTCAAAAGGAGGCAGAAACCCTATCCGCCTTTCCTTGGGAGGAGAGACGGAGGAAAAGGAGAGACAATATGTAACATTGCTCTTCTTCTACATCACAACTCCCTTCTTTCTTGGTTTCTCTCAAGAACACACACAATGGAAACTCAAAGAACACACACCCACACATGTATCAAGAAGGAGCACAAAGCTTTTCCCACATGCTCTTCTTCTTGGTGAACATATTCGCTACATCTTGCTCTCAGCCCACACGGCCTCTTTCATTTACTCACACACACACACACAGCTAACAAGCCTATCACCTGAACTACCTGAAATCCAGTTCCTATGCACACGTCCAGAACGTGTGAAATGCAACCTCCACCAGTTATTGTTATGCATGTAATTACGTAACCTTCCACGTTAATATCTCCACCGCCCCCCTGATTCAAGGGGGTGGGGCCCCTTTCCTTGATTTTATCCAACCATAACCTTCCACTTAAGCCTTTACGTAAACCCCATAGCATGCTTTTGGTAGGTGTAGGATTGCCGATGTACTAATCAACTTGCTCGAATCACCCAGCCGTATCACCTAACTCATGCATGCACGGCCACGTCAATAAACTGAGCGACTCAACAGTTCACCCACTCACCAGTTCATCGGCTCAACCTGATATGTGTCACGCTTCATCTTTGGCCGTGCCTCGCTGCTTCTCACGGCGTCGCCGTATCACACGACACCATTGGCATCTTACCATACTCTCCAAGTCTATTTAATAAATAAGAATGGTATCTATAAGAATGCTACACATGCAAGTTTACTGAGCACCGTCAATTTGATTGATTGGAGAGAGATGTTGTCGAGTATACAAAGAATTGCCACGGTATTTTGAGAACAAAATCTGTAAAATTTCCATGGAAATTAGTACTAACTTGCCATGTGCTACATAACAATACCACAAAACCGCCAGCCTAAAAAAATGAAAGAAATGTGCCATGGCAAAACCTATCACATTTGTGCAAGACAGCACAACAATCATAAGTGAATCATCTACCACAGCACAAAACATGATCAAACAACAAATAATCTGACAGAAAGTATGCACAGAAATGACAACAGTATAGTTGCATCCCTCAAAAGGAGATTAAGAGGGCACATTACACTGGCAGAAAAACCATACCACCTGCTCTATCCTTTTCATAAGAGTAATTGATACTATAGTAAAATTAGCATTACAAGATCACCATGACTCGACCGAAATTGCAGACTGATGTTTTGAGAGCTATGCAATGTGCAATTCATGGGACAAACGCGA
>NW_021262078.1:0-1002 GCF_002162155.2 Triticum dicoccoides
CCACAGTAAATAGATGAAACCCACTAGCATGAGTAGGAGTTGTTTGAGCCCTGTTGTGCCTACTCATTCTTGCTTGTTTGTCATGCCTGCTACTGCTTAGAGTTGAGTCAGGTCTGATTCATCGGGGATGAATCAGAGGTGTGTGAACATGTCCTATTGTGTGTGAGCTAAGTGTGTGAACACGTTTTGGTAAAGGTAGCGGTGAGAGGCCATGTAGGAGTACATGGTGGGTTGTCTCATTGCAGCCGTCCTCAGGAACTGAGTTCTGTGTTTGTGATCCATGATTCAGCTACTACCATACATTGGGCCCTGAAATATGACCCCGCTCGACTTCTTATTCACCCTTGTCCTCTGTCCAGGAGTTGCAAGTAGTTTCTGGTGTTTGTAGTATGCTGGAGGCCGTGGACAGCGCTAACCGTAGGGGTGGGCTGTGATGCGGTAGGCACGTGGCCGGGTGTACCGGATGCCCGTTTGGTATCTCGGGAACCCTGTTCACATCGTTTGGGGCTGTGAGCGAAACTCCGGCCGGATCTCCTCATGGATGGAACCCGAATAGGCGATAAACCTGGACTAGAGACTTGACTGTTTAGGTAGGTCGTGGTCTACACCCACGTCGGCTTTCGCTTGAAGTTTGCCGAGCACATGTCGTGTGCAGACGCTAAGTGGTGGAAACATGTATGAAGAAGTACACCCCTGCAGGGTTAACATCATCTATTCGAATAGCCGTGTCCGCGGTAAAGGACTTCTGGGTTGCTTATATCAGTTCATAGACAAGTGAAAGTGGATACCCTAAAATACGCAAGATAAGCGTGAGTGCTATGGATGGCGTCCTCGTAGGGAGACGGGAGCGGATCCATAGTGGTGTATTGATATGGTGAATATGTGGACTCGTGTGCGCCACCTCAAAAGAGTTACTTGCAGTCATAGTTCAGGATAGCCACCGAGTCAAAGCTGGCTTGCTGCAGTTAAACCCCACCATCCCCTTTGTTGATAATGATGCAT
>NW_021262079.1:0-1255 GCF_002162155.2 Triticum dicoccoides
CAAGACATTTATTTTGGGACGGAGGGAGTATATCATAAACATAAGTAAAATAACAAAATATTGCCCCTCTCCCACAAATCTACCCCACCCCACCCTCAATACTTCCCATCTCTAGCATAAACTACCCAAATACATAATCAGAGAAAAAAAATACAAGAATTGGCAATAGTCAAAATTAGTAACTTTGGACACCAAGAAGTAGTTGGTGTACAATCAACACCCAAAGTGCTCAAATGGTGAAAATTCGACACAAGGCCGCCAAGTTGCGGTGCTTTCTGGGAAACATATCAGATTCTGGAGAAGCATGCAGTTGTGGGTTGAACTTAAGTAGCTCGAAGGATCAATGATGGGCGGGTACCGAACCACCTAGCTGGGATCTAGAGAGTATATAGCATCATAGCGGGCGTCTGGGTTTGCAGTTGTCGTGTGTTGAGAGTGTTTTGTTGGGCCACTTGTTTAGCTGTGGTGTTTCATGCATCAAGTGTGGTTTGCCTGATCGGTTTTTGCCTGGTTCTCTGTTAATTAATTAGGAAATTCTCTTCTTCTTAATTAATCGATGAGGCTCTTTTGCCTCTGTTTTGGAAAATATAGCAGGTTATCGGCCAATTAAGGTAGCCATCAAAGGTAGTTAGGAAGCAAAGACGGTCGCCCACATGAGGTCCCTAAATTAACCCATTCAAATTGTATTATAAGTGGCCGATAAAACCATGAGAGACAATTTCTCACACAAGACCCATTTTAAAGCACAATCATAGACGAACATGCATCACAAACAGTTCTTCCTCTAGGCTTATGGCTCACGATTTCCTCGGCCGTCCCGTATGTAATAGAATGGATCATATGTAATAGAGTGTATCATAGGCGCGCCATTAGAAATATCGTCATGTCAAAACTTGTGCTGCTGTGTACTATTGAAAGAACTACAGAATGCCGAATTCTCGGTTGTCTAAGAACTTATTGAACCCCAGTCGAGCACATAGCCCATTGGATCCATTTTGCTGAATTTTGCTAGGGTTATTTTGATGGTGATTGCTAGCTTAATTTTGTACCATATTCACTAAGATCTAGCAAAATCTCAGTTGCCTGAGAGATAGGCATGCCTGAGAAATTGTAACGTGTAACAGGATGATCAGCGTCATATGGAATAGCATAGAGGTTAGTAGATATGTTTGTATGCCCCTTGATGGTAATTGATTTCTCAATATTTCATTTTTTAAACGGAAGCATAAGATTTGCCTCATCTATTAAATAAGGA
>NW_021262080.1:0-1042 GCF_002162155.2 Triticum dicoccoides
AGCTTCCATTCTTTTAACTGGAGTTGGTTCTCGACCAATCCAATTGTCGTTGGTTGTACCCTAAGGCTATTCAACTTATCCATCCCTAATCAGAGCATTGCTTTTGATCCCTTGATTTGGAAATCATAATTCCTTTGCATTTGACAATTGAGTTAGTCAGTTGTTTCTATAATCTGATCTCCTTGCATTCTTCTTCCTCTAGTTGAGTACCGATACTCGTATCAGATCCCTTGTGGACCATCAAGTCCTTTGTTGGATTTATCTGACAACGCCCTTCATATTCAATAACCTTGTGAGCCTTTCCTCGGATACATAATGCCTTTGGTAAATTGTATCCTCTGCTTTTCTCAACCATGCTCTGCCATCAAGTTTGTGTTATTTACTCTTGAAACTTGTGGTATATGTTTCTAAGAAGCCCCTATGGGTTGAACATATGCCTTCTCTAAACCGTGTGAACCCGAAAGTTTTCACGAGTCATACCCTTCTGGTGCTTCACCAGACAAAATTTCAACACTACAACTTCATCGAACGTGGGAAGTGAATGAAAGGTTATGCATTGGAGAAGTGGGAGTCGACCTTGAACTTGTGTTCATGCCCATGGACGCGATATATATCCTATCATGAAAGCTTCTTGTAACAATAACTATTTCCTTGATAACTAACCTATGGTATCTGTGAATTGATCCCTTGCAACCGTGGTTCCGACCATGATTGTTCTTCTTTGATCTCATTTCTCGGACAAGTTAAAACAATTGTCTTCTATGGATCAATACACCAGTCCAACCTTTACTTTGATCTTGTGTCGAGTATTACCCCCCTGGTATCTCGAGATTATCATGGAACTGCATAACTTTTTATGAGTTCTTCATCAAGTGCTACCTTCCCATCGATTCCAATTTTTCGCGGGCTCTGAGTTATTGAACACTCAAAGACACCGATAACTGAACCGAGTCCGCTCTACGGTTCAACAACTCTTCAGCAAGCTTCTATAAGTACGAGTTTGTTACCCGATCACGCCATTCCTAGCCTGTTTGGCTATATC
>NW_021262081.1:0-1076 GCF_002162155.2 Triticum dicoccoides
GAGAGAGAGTTGTTGTATATCCTGCTTGGCAGTTGTTTTTCATCATTATCTTCACTGCCGTTGTGATCTTCACTTATATCTTGCTGTCAAGAGCTACTTAGTATCCTTCATTGATGCTAGTTGTGCTACGCCGTGACCGCATTAGTGTTCTAGGCTCGCGTCTCTAGTCCGGTCTAGCCTAGGACCAGCACAGTACCGTCGTTGAGCGTTTATTCAACATTGCATCTTTGAATTGATTATTGCTAATCTTTTGCTACCATATATAGCCAACCCAGCTCCACATATTTCTACACCGTGTATACGTACGCTCCCCTGGCAATCGCTTTACTCAATATTCGGAATTACTTGACACCGCTGGTTGCCGATCACCGCCTGCTGCATGGTAAGAACTTGTAAGACATTGATATTTGCTTTACTGTGAGCGTTTTACCACCACATCCTAGTAGTTATAGGAACATTATTTTTGGGTTCTGTTTCTTGTTCTACTAATCATGACAGGATCCAGAGTCAATTCATGGGCTTTGTCGATCGCGGGAGACGTGCCACCACCTTTGCAAATACCACAACCGTCACGAGAGGTGCACAAACATCCAAATGCACATGATCAGGTTAATGTATCTATACCACCATATAATGGCCGTTTTAAACCTGCTTTATATATTGAATGGGAGTTCGACATAAAAAATATATTTGCTTCCCATAATTTCGATGAACATAAAAAGGTTAAGGTTGCGGTTGGTTCTTTCACTGGTTATGCTTTGGTTTGGTGGAGTGAATATTGTCGGTTACACCCTGATTATATACCTACTACTTGGGATGATTTGAAACTTGCCATGCGACATACTTTCGTCCCTGCTTATTATACTCGTGACATGATTAAGAAGTTGCAACACTTAAAACAAGGTAGTGAAACTGTAACAAAATATTATGATGATTTACAAACTACCTTGTTGCATTCCTCTTTAGAAGAAAGTGAAGATGATTTTATGGATAGATTTTGGGGAGGATTAAACCGTGATATTCAAGAGATACTAATTCATGAAGAATGTTATCCTATGGACCATTTGTTTCATCTT
>NW_021262082.1:0-1170 GCF_002162155.2 Triticum dicoccoides
CTTGGCAGTTGTTTTTCATCATTATCTTCACTGCCGTTGTGATCTTCACTTATATCTTGCTGTCAAGAGCTACTTAGTATCCTTCATTGATGCTAGTTGTGCTACGCCGTGACCTCATTAGTGTTCTAGGCTCGCGTCTCTAGTCTGGTCTAGCCTAGGACCAGCACAGTACCGTCGTTGAGCGTTTATTCAACATTGCATCTTTGAATTGATTATTGCTAATCTTTTGCTACCATATATAGCCAACCCAGCTCCACATATTTCTACACCGTGTATACGTACGCTCCCCTGGCAATCGCTTTACTCAATATTCGGAGTTACTTGACACCGCTGGTTGCCGATCACCACCTGCTGCATGGTAAGAACTTGTAAGACATTGATATTTGCTTTACTGTGAGCGTTTTACCACCACATCCTAGTAGTTATAGGAACATTATTTTTGGGTTCTGTTTCTTGTTCTACTAATCATGACAGGATCCAGAGTCAATTCATGGGCTTTGTCAATCGCGGGAGACGTGCCACCACCTTTGCAAATACCACAACCGTCACGAGAGGTGCACAAACATCCAAATGCACATGATCAGGTTAATGTATCTATACCACCATTTAATGGCCGTTTTAAACCTGCTTTATATATTGAATGGGAGTTCGACATAAAAAATATATTTGCTTCCTATAATTTCGATGAACATAAAAAGGTTACGGTTGCGGTTGGTTCTTTCACTGGTTATGCTTTGGTTTGGTGGAGTGAATATTGTCGGTTACACCCTGATTATATACCTACTACTTGGGATGATTTGAAACTTGCCATGCGACATACTTTTGTCCCTGCTTATTATACTCGTGACATGATTAAGAAGTTGCAACACTTAAAACAAGGTAGTGAAACTGTAACAAAATATTATGATGATTTACAAACTACCTTGTTGCATTCCTCTTTAGAAGAAAGTGAAGATGATTTTATGGATAGATTTTGGGGAGGATTAAACCGTGATATTCAAGAGATACTAATTCATGAAGAGTGTTATCCTATGGACCATTTGTTTCATCTTGCTTGCAAAGCTGAACAGGAAATAAAACGACGTGTTGGCCATGAGGAGAACAAGCGCACGGTGCACATTCCAAGAGTTGATATGATTGTTCCTTCAACTACTAGGCATACTATGACAA
>NW_021262083.1:0-1330 GCF_002162155.2 Triticum dicoccoides
TTTGGTAACCTTGGGAAGTGCACCTTTTGCACCGACCGAGTATCTTTTCTTGGCTATGTTGTTACTCCACAGGGAATTGAAGTTGATAAAGCCAAGATTGAAGCTATTGAGAGTTGACCGCAGCCCAAAACGGTCACACAAGTGAGGAGTTTTCTTGGCCTCGCTGGATTCTATAGGCGTTTTGTGAGAGATTTCAGCACCATTGCTGCACCTCTCAATGAGCTTACAAAGAAAGATGTGCCTTTTCTTTGGGGTACCGCACAGGAAGAAGCCTTCACGGTATTGAAAGATAAGTTGACACATGCTCCTTTACTCCAACTTCCTGATTTTAATAAGACTTTTGAGCTTGAATGTGATGCTAGTGGAATTGGATTAGGAGGTGTGTTATTACAAGATGGCAAACCTGTTGCATACTTTTCTGAAAAATTGAGTGGGCCTAGTCTGAATTATTCTACTTATGATAAAGAATTATATGCTCTTGTTCGAACTTTAGAAACATGGCAACATTATTTATGGCCCAAAGAATTTGTTATACATTCTGATCATGAATCATTGAAACATATTAAAAGTCAAGCTAAACTGAATCGTAGACATGCTAAATGGGTTGAATTCATTGAGACTTTCCCTTATGTCATTAAACACAAGAAGGGAAAAGAAAATGTTATTGCTGATGCTTTGTCTCGTCGCTATACTATGCTTTCACAACTTGACTTCAAAATATTTGGTTTGGAGACCATCAAAGATCAATATGTGCATGATGCTGATTTTAAAGATGTAATGCATAATTGTAAAGAAGGAAGAATGTGGAACAAGTTTGTTGTTAACGATGGATTTGTGTTTCGTGCTAACAAGCTATGCATTCCAGCTAGCTCCGTCCGTCTTTTGTTGTTGCAGGAGGCGCATGGAGGAGGATTAATGGGACACTTTGGCGTGAAGAAGACGGAGGACGTACTTGCTACACATTTCTTTTGGCCAAAGATGAGACGGGATGTTGAGCGTTTTATTGCTCGCTGCACTACATGTCAAAAAGCTAAGTCACGCCTCAATCCTCATGGTTTATATATGCCTTTGCCTGTACCTAGTGTTCCTTGGGAGGATATATCTATGGACTTTGTTTTAGGTTTACCTCGAACAAAGAAGGGGAGGGATAGCATATTTGTTGTCGTGGATAGATTCTCGAAAATGGCACACTTTATACCATGTCATAAAAGCGATGATGCTGTTAATGTTGCTGATTTGTTCTTTCGTGAAATTATTCGCTTGCATGGTGTGCCAAATACTATTGTTTCAGATCGTGATACTAAATTTCTTAGCCACTTTTGGAGATGTT
>NW_021262084.1:0-1275 GCF_002162155.2 Triticum dicoccoides
TAGAATTTAAAAACTAGGCATCTCAATGTTTTACCGGCAATCAACAGTGCCATGGTGTTTGAATTTCATTCCCATCTCTTGCATGGGACCTAAGAATGCACCCAAGGACGCAAATATGATTTTTCAAGTAATTTATATGCATTGGAGCATGTGCATGTAGTTCAAATTTGAATTATGCACATAAATGCATTGAAAACTCAGTTAATGCATAAAAATGTCCAAACGAACCCCGAAAAATCCCAAAAATTGACACAACACTCCTGTTGTTCTATGTTGACATGAGAAAATTTTTGAAAGCAATAAGAGGCAATGCATATTGTTTCGTCCCCAAAGGTGGGACTTTCCCTACCGAAACCATCATGCTTGTTGTGAGAAGCATATACCCGATCCTGCCCCGAATGGGACAAATTTTTTAACACGACATGTTGATGCTGCTCCATGATAGCATGCCAAGTTTCATGAATTTCAGACGAGTTTTAGATTTACTAGAATTTCAAAACCAGGCATCAACATTTTGTGTCGGCAATCAACAGTGCCCTGGTGTTTGAATTCCATTCTCATCTCTTGCATGGGACCTAGAAATTCACTCAAGGACACATATTAGATTTTTCAACCAACCTTAGTGCATTAGAGCATGTGCTTGTAGTTCAAATTTGAATTATGCACATAAAATGCCTAGATAATCCAGTTAATGCATAAAAATGACCAAACGAACCCCGAAACATCACAAAAATTGACACAACACTCCTGATGTTCTATATTGACACTAGAAAATATTTGTAAGCAATAAGAGACATTAGATATTGTTTCATCCCCAAAGGTGTGACGTTCCCTATCGAAACCATCATGTTGTTGTGAGAAGCTCTGGTTTGTGAGATGCTTATACCCGAACCTACCCCAAACGGTACAAATTTTTTACCACGGCATCTTGATGCCGCTCCATGATAGCATGTTAAGCTTCATGAATTTCAGACGAGTTTTGGATTTACTAGAATTTAAAAACTAGGCATCTCAATGTTTTACCGGCAATCAACAGTGCCATGGTGTTTGAATTTCATTCCCATCTCTTGCATGGGACCTAAGAATGCACCCAAGGACGCAAATATGATTTTTCAAGTAATTTATATGCATTGGAGCATGTGCATGTAGTTCAAATTTGAATTATGCACATAAATGCATTGAAAACTCAGTTAATGCATAAAAATGTCCAAACGAACCCCGAAAAATCCCAAAAATTGACACAACACTCCTGTTGTTCTATGTTGACATGAGAAA
>NW_021262085.1:0-1521 GCF_002162155.2 Triticum dicoccoides
ATTTTTTTCTGACACCACAGCTACCACCTCTTCACTAAATGACAGAGGTTGCCAGCAACTGCATGTGGAAAGATTTAATGTTATATTATGTCTACTAATCAATAAGGAGGGAGATCAAATTACTGCTCTCAAATATTCACCTGATTGATTTTGAAAAGAGGGTTAAAAAATGGTGTTATGAATGAAGATGGATGGGGTTGAGGGCTGGGAGAAAGATGTTGTATTGCAAGATGAAGTTGGTTAAGAAGACTGACGATTATGAGAATGAAGGACACAAACTTTTGAATTAGACCAATTGTTTGATCGATCATTTTTGTTCTCTTGAAAACGATATATGGTCAATTTTAGTATTCTGATGTGATTGAAGAATATAGGAGGGACAAAGAGATGTGCTATTGCCAAGACAGTTATGACTCTCTATTAAGGTATTCAGGTATGATTCTCCATGGTCATGCTTCTCCTGTTCACCGGGAAGTTTATTGATGGGAGGGAAGCCACTTCTGCTTTGATGATTTCGTGGAAGTTCAGGTTAAAACACTTTCGCTCTTAAAGTCTGTTTATCAATTCTTTGGATAACCTATTTAATGATTGGTTTTGATTTTCGTACGGCTAGGTGAATTTACAATACAAGTCAGATTATTTGCGAGAGAATTTCATTCCCTAAAATCATTGTCATTCTTGTTGCCTATAAGGTACTTGAAGAAAATGCCCGAGACATATCTTAAGGAGTATAATTCAGCACTAAGGCTATTATTACAATGATGGAATCTTTGTTGTGGTAGTTATGTCTCAAAATGCGTCGATCCCTATCGGCTACTGAAGTAAACTTATTTATTTTTTCTGTGTCGATTTCTATTGTCTTACTGATAGCTTATTTATTCTTTTCGAATTTTAATTCCTTGATCTTTGCCTCTGCCCATCTCCATATCACACAGAAGGTGCTCAGTGCAATGCATCATGCAGTGATTCCATGATAGGAATTAGGACCTGCTCATCATTTGAATGTTTCTACAATTTTCCTGCTTGTTAGAACATGTTTGATGTACTTACACATTAACAAAAATGACCTGTAACATTCATGAAAATATTTGGGTTTGGTCATCTACTTTTTTACTGTTTATTTACTCATGAAGATAGCAGATGTTCCTGTTTTTAAATATAGTTATCTGTGCTTCCAGTTGGTAGAGATCAAAGTATTAACTTGCCGATGTAGGGAAAAAGAGCTCTTTTATAGACACTACTAGCAGTAGATACAGGGTGAGCCTTTTTGAAATTGTTTCATAGAATAAGGCCAATATAAGGTCTGGTCTTTTGGGTATACAATCCTTTCTTGAGATGAGCATTGGCAGCTCACATATGTATACATTAGTATATTTGACAGATGATGATGATCATTAGCAGCTCACATAAGGGCATCTCCAGCCGTTTGAGCCCCCCAGGACAATCGCTGGACCAAAAATGGCACGTCCTAGGGGGGGCAAAAACTCTTCCGCCGGCGCCCCCAAGAATCTGTATCCCCAG
>NW_021262086.1:0-1753 GCF_002162155.2 Triticum dicoccoides
TTGCGGCCTCACGCACGGTATCCCCACGGGTGTCGCCTTACCTTTGCCCGGGACCGTTTGCGCCTTTTGGCTCACGTATATGATAGTGTCGCTAGCATCCATATGATAAAGAGCCCGGGCTGACATGACTAGTCGTAAACCCAAAGTGGCGCAGACTTACAGGGACAGGCATCCATGACCCAGCTTCGAACGTGTCGGTCATCAGCAAGTGGGTCCGGGCTGTAGCACTGGGCTAGCAGGACTCCGGTAAACCGGGCTGTAGCGGGCTAACAGGACTCCGGTACTCAAAGCGTGACATTTCCCCGAAGGGACAGACACAGGAACGAAGAAGGACACATGCCGGCCAGCCTAAGTGTTCCAGAGCAGTAGCAAGCTACCATGGCTCAGCGGTAACACTAGGAGACATTTCCCGGTAAGAGAGGCTACTAAAGATAAACAACTAGATAGTCAGATCCCACACATACCAAGCATTTCAATCATACACACAATATGCTCGATATGTGCACATACAACGAAGCATCACAACATGACTCTACGACACAAGTACTTTATTTAAGGCTCAGGGAGCCATACATAACATACACAAAGGTACGGGTCTCACAACCCAACATACAAGTCATACAGTCATACAAACCAGCAGCGGAAGTAACTTGTCTGAGTACAGACAACTAGTAAAATAAAAGAGGCTTGGGAAGCCTAGCTATACTACAAGGTCCTTCACAAGCTCAGGGTCACCACCTGGGTCTTTAGCCTACTCGTTGATGTCAACGTCTACATAGAACCCATCAGAAGGGGTTGCAGCGTCTTCTGTAAAAATGTAAATTATAGCAACATGAGTACAAAGGTACTCAGCAAGACTTACATCAGATCCTACATACATGCATATTATCAAGAAGGGTTGGTGGAGTTATTGCAGCAAGCCAGCTTTGACTCTTGGCTAGACTATCCTACGATACTCCAACTAGAAATGGTTTTGCGCACACGAGTCCACTACTCACCACTTCAATACACTACCGAGGATCCACCTCCGTCTTCCTACGGAAGAGCCATCCTCGGCACTCACACTTATCTTGAGGCTTTTAGCAGTATCCGTTTACTTGTCTATGAACTGTATAGGCAACCAAGTAGTCCTTTACCGCGGACGCGGCTATTCGAATAGATCATGTTAACCCTGCAGGGGTGTACTTCTTCATACACGCTCTCACCACTTACCGTCGTTTACACGACATGTACTCGGCAACCTTCAAGCGGAAGCCCAACGTGGGTGTTGGCCACGACCTACCTAATCACTTAAGCCTCCAGTCCAGGTTTATCGCCTATCCAGGTTCCATCCGCAGGGAGTCCGGCCGAGGTTTCCCATACGGCCCCGAACGATGTGAACAGGGTTCCCGAGATACCTAACGGGTATTCGGTACACCGTGCCACGTACCTACCGCATCACAGCCCACCCCTACGGTCAGCGCTGTCCACGGCCTCCAGTAGGCTACAAACACCAGAAACTACTTGCAACTCCTGGACGGAGAACTAGGGTGAATAAGAAGCCGAGAGGGTCCATTGGTTTCGGGCCCAATGCATGGTAGTAGCTGATTCTTAAATCACACATACAGATCTCAGTGCTTAAGGTCGGCTTCAATGAAACAACCCACCATGTACTCCTACATGGCCTCTCATCGATACCTTTACCAATCGTGTTCACCACACCACTCTCATTACCGACATAAACATTTCACTCTAGCCCATCACCCAGATGAAC
>NW_021262087.1:0-642 GCF_002162155.2 Triticum dicoccoides
ATCTTCTTATTTTCCTTTTTCCTCTCATTCTTTTTCTTCTTCTTTCTTCCTTCTTCCTTCTTCCTCTTTTCTTCCTTTCCTTATTTTACTTCAAATTTCTCCTCTACACTAACCTAAAATGCACTAACCTAAAATCGATATCTACTAACAACTTAAAAAAATAATACATATATGAAAAAATGCATATATGAAAAAAAACATCATCATATCATCAACAGAAAAAATAGTATTTTTTCTAAAAATCTATCTTTTGCATATATACATCAACATATATATACACTAACCTAAAATGCACAAAAATACTATCGGAGAGGGGGTATATCGACCTCCCTCATGTATCCACATACATACATCGATACATACATATATACTTACATATATGTATAAATTTTTGCATATATAAAGTTTTTCTAAAATCTAACTTTTGCATATATGAACATATATACACAGAGAACATATACATATATACACAGAGAACATATACATAAAATGCACAAAAAATCAGAGGAAAGGGCGCTGGCGGCCGGACCGAAGGCGGCAGCATGTGGTCGGGGCGACGGCGACGGGGTTGGGGAAGGGGCGGCGCGCGCGGGGACGGCGACGGGGTCGGGGAAGGGGCGGCGCGCGCGGCGACATCGACGG
>NW_021262088.1:0-1322 GCF_002162155.2 Triticum dicoccoides
CAAGACATTTATTTTGGGACGGAGGGAGTATATCATAAACATAAGTAAAATAACAAAATATTGCCCCTCTCCCACAAATCTACCCCACCCCACCCTCAATACTTCCCATCTCTAGCATAAACTACCCAAATACATAATCAGAGAAAAAAAATACAAGAATTGGCAATAGTCAAAATTAGTAACTTTGGACACCAAGAAGTAGTTGGTGTACAATCAACACCCAAAGTGCTCAAATGGTGAAAATTCGACACAAGGCCGCCAAGTTGCGGTGCTTTCTGGGAAACATATCAGATTCTGGAGAAGCATGCAGTTGTGGGTTGAACTTAAGTAGCTCGAAGGATCAATGATGGGCGGGTACCGAACCACCTAGCTGGGATCTAGAGAGTATATAGCATCATAGCGGGCGTCTGGGTTTGCAGTTGTCGTGTGTTGAGAGTGTTTTGTTGGGCCACTTGTTTAGCTGTGGTGTTTCATGCATCAAGTGTGGTTTGCCTGATCGGTTTTTGCCTGGTTCTCTGTTAATTAATTAGGAAATTCTCTTCTTCTTAATTAATCGATGAGGCTCTTTTGCCTCTGTTTTGGAAAATATAGCAGGTTATCGGCCAATTAAGGTAGCCATTAAAGGTAGTTAGGAAGCAAAGACGGTCGCCCACATGAGGTCCCTAAATTAACCCATTCAAATTGTATTATAAGTGGCCGATAAAACCATGAGAGACAATTTCTCACACAAGACCCATTTTAAAGCACAATCATAGACGAACATGCATCACAAACAGTTCTTCCTCTAGGCTTATGGCTCACGATTTCCTCGGCCGTCCCGTATGTAATAGAATGTATCATATGTAATAGAGTGTATCATAGGCGCGCCATTAGAAATATCGTCATGTCAAAACTTGTGCTGCTGTGTACTATTGAAAGAACTACAGAATGCCGAATTCTCGGTTGTCTAAGAACTTATTGAACCCCAGTCGAGCACATAGCCCATTGGATCCATTTTGCTGAATTTTGCTAGGGTTATTTTGATGGTGATTGCTAGCTTAATTTTGTACCATATTCACTAAGATCTAGCAAAATCTCAGTTGCCTGAGAGATAGGCATGCCTGAGAAATTGTAACGTGTAACAGGATGATCAGCGTCATATGGAATAGCATAGAGGTTAGTAGATATGTTTGTATGCCCCTTGATGGTAATTGATTTCTCAATATTTCATTTTTTAAACGGAAGCATAAGATTTGCCTCATCTATTAAATAAGGAGAGAATAGAGTTTAGAGTTTTACAACACCCACAGGTACAGCATGGGAATTACTCGCCCACAAGAATA
>NW_021262089.1:0-1136 GCF_002162155.2 Triticum dicoccoides
GCCCTGTGGAGCCGCCGTTGCCGTTGTCTTCCACCTCGGGCTCCGACCACCACCGCCGTCGATTCGCCGCACGCAGGACGTCCCCGAGCCCGCTGACGCCTTCGCTGGGTCCGCGGTGAGCTCCGCCACCATTCCCCTCTCTTCTCCCCCTCGTTTTCGCGCCGTAGCGCCGTTCCCCACCACGGCCGAAGCTTCTCGCCGCCGTCCATGTCACCGTCGTCGTCTCGGCCCGCCTCCGCCAAACCAAGCACCCTAGCGTGCTCCCGGTGCCACGAGGGTGCCGCCGAGCCCCTCAGGTGGCCTCCCCGTGCCCCGCAGCCCGTTCCCGCTCGAAGCCGAGCTCCGGCCACCGCCGCGAGCTTTGCTCCGGCGAGCTCTGGCCTCCCCAGCTCCTCCCACCTGCCCCTCCAGGTGCGCGAGAGCCCGGGCTACGCCCCGGTGCTCTCCAACGTCGTCCCCGTGGCCGGTATCGCGGACGCCGCCGCGTCCAGAGGTCGCCGCCGATGACCTCGCCGGCCTGACGGGTGGACCCCGTCGGCCAGGTGATTAGCTTAGTGCTAATCACCGTTAACTAACCCCCCTGACACTGACAGTGGGCCCCAGCGCCACTAACCTTTTAAATTAGAATTAAACTAACTTTGTTTAACCCCCTGTCACTAACGTGTGGCCCCCACACGTCAGGTTTGACCCCAGTCAGCCGCAGTTGACTGCTGACGTCGTGCTGACGTCATGCTGGCGCAATAATATGATTTCTGGATTTAAAATAATTCAGGAAATTCCAGAAATTGATTTAAACTTCAAAAATTCATATCAATTCAACCGTAGCTCAGATTAAAATAATTTATATATGAAAAATTATCAGAAAAATGTAATCTATCCATCTGTACTAGTTTCATGCATGACAAACCAACTTATACATGCTGAATATGAGGAAACACATTATGGCATATATAGGAGCTTAATTTGGAAGTGCATTTGAGCTTTTGGGTTCAAATGGATTTCAAATCAAATGAATACTAGTTGCATTAGCTCAAACAGCATCACATCTTCATTCCATGTTCATGCATCATATTGTTGCATATGTTTGGTATTGATTGCCGGCACCGTTCCTTCTCGATAGGTCCTGCTCCGGAGCT
>NW_021262090.1:0-1607 GCF_002162155.2 Triticum dicoccoides
TGGGGCGGCCTCCGGGATGTTCTCCTGGTGCCTTCTGCTGCTCGTGCCTCATCTAGGTGCTCTTTTTGCCATCTCGTTGTCTTGTTCCATTTCCTAAGGAGAGGGACAAGAAAGGGATTACGGTCACCTTATCTCCTTTTAGTCTGTAAGCCTACGGGCCATTGTAAGATTTAAATCCTGTAATCCCCTCGCTCATGCCTGCATTCCGTATGAACTGTACATGTTTGGAACGTAGTAATGAAAAAAGGGGGCTTGCCGGTTTCTTTGTGCGTGAGCGAGGCCCACGCCAAGGAACGAATCCTTGTTATTTTTAAGACAAACACCGACACCCGGCAATAGGCCTTGTTGTTTCCGTACTTCAATCACGACCACACTCCCGCTCTTGGTGGAGGCACGGGTGAAGTAAGTTTCAGGCCTCCCGCTTGCTCCCTTGCCGCCGCACTATAACCAAGTTCTGGCCTAGGGGATAGTTTTTGGGCACAGGAAAAGGGGAGCACGGTGGTTTAGGAATAAACGAGGTTTCACACGCCCCAATTTCATACAGGAATGCATAGTAGGGGATAAAAGACTTATCTGGTTAGCAACCCCCGGCGACTTTGGCTTGTTGTGGTCGGACCTTTGGGGTTTGCAGCCCCCGGCAACCTTGGCTTGCCGAGGTCGGGACGTCGTCCTGTCCTCTTTCCTCCAAATAGGTCATCAGAGATTTTCATGCATCCTATGAACCCAAAAAGGACGGGAAAGAACATAAAGACGCATACTCGACCTCATACGCTAGGGGTTAGTCGCTGCTAGGCACTATCAACCCTAATCGAGGGAGAGACTCAATCTAGCATGCATGCTAAAACTTATGGCGCCAGCGCTTAATTTATTTATGCTCAGGGTCTGCGCCTGGCTTTGTACAAAGGGTTACATGCCGTGTCAGCAAGGATTGTACAAAAGGGTGGCTTGCCAAGAGGCCCGGCAACCGCGCCTTATGGGTAAAACTTGTGAAGATGTTCGATGTTCTAGGAGTTGCTCACTTGAATACCATATTCGGTCTCCAGGTGGACTGCGCCGGGCCTGGTGGCTCGTATTACCCGATGAGGGCCTTCCCACTTCGGCGTCAACTTGTTGGAATTCTTGGCTGACTGAACGCGCCGAAGAACAAGGTCGCCTTCCTCAAAGCTTCGGGCATGAATCTTGTGGCTACGATAGCGGCGCAAGGCTTGCTTGTAGCGCACTGCTCATAGAGCCGCCCGAAGACGATCTTCCTCGAGGAGTGTTGCGTCGTCTTGACGTAATTGCTCTTGCTGAAGCTCATCATAGGCGAGCAATCGGGGTGACCCGTATGTGAGTTCCATGGGGAGAACTGCTTCTGCCCCATAAACGAGGGAGAAGGGTGTCTGGCCGGTGGCTCAAATTGGCGTCGTTCTGATTGACCAAGGAACCATCAGCAATTCATCAATCCAGCGTCTTCCGCACTTGTGCAGCCTGTCAAAAGTCTTCGTCCGGAGGCCTCGCAACACTTCTTCATTGGCCCTCTCAGCTTGGCCGTTGCTCCGTGGATGTGCAACAGAAGCAAAACAGACCTTGCTGCCGAGGTCCTAGATGTACTTCATGAAGGTGCG
>NW_021262091.1:0-1898 GCF_002162155.2 Triticum dicoccoides
ATGATGATGATGATGATAGTGACTTCGATCTTGATGATGCAATGAGACATTTTGGTCTTATGGCAAATCTTCGGGGATATGAATCAGGAGGAAAGGAATGGGTTCTTGATAGTGGATGTACTGATCATATGACCGGAGATGAAGAGATGTTTAGTGAGCTTGCTGAAAATGATGGCCCTCAAAAATATGTCACCTTTGGTGATAATTCAAAGGGTAAAGTGGTTGGCCTTGGCAAGGTGGCCATCTCACATGATAGTTCCATTCAAAATGTCATGCTCGTTGAATCTCTTGGCTACAACTTACTTTCAGTATCTAGACTTGCTGATTTCGGTTTGAATGTCCTATTTACTGTGGTAGATTGCCAAGTATTTCGTCGAGACAATCATAAAATGGTCTTTACCGATATGCGTAGAGGTGATCTTTACATTGTCGATTTCTCTAAAAAGGCACAACCTAAAACTTGCTTTATTGCTAAATCCTCAAAAGGTTGGTTGTGGCATAGACGACTAGGTCACGTTGGCATGAGAAACCTTGACAAGCTTATTAAAGGAAATCATATCCTTGGAGTTAATGATGTCATATTTGATAAGGATAGACTTTGCAGTGCTTGTCAAGCAGGTAAACAGGTTGGAGGAAGACATCCCGTGAAGAACATCATGACCACAAGGAGGCCACTCGAGCTACTTCATATGGATTTTTTTGGTCCCAACGCCTACAAGAGTCTCGGTGGAAATTCTTTTGGTCTAGTTATAGTTGATGATTTTTCAAGATTTACGTGGGTGTTCTTTCTTAATGACAAGTCGCGGGTCCAGAAGATCTTCAAAAACTTCGCTAGGAAGGCCCAAAATCAGTTTGACGTGAGGATCAAGAAGGTTCGGAGTGACAACGGAATGGAGTTCAAGAACGCAAATGTGGACACCTTTCTTGAGGAAGAAGGGACTTCACACGAGTTCTCGGCTACGTACACACATCAACAAAATGGAGTTGTTGAGAGGAAGAACCAGACGCTCATCGAGATGGCAAGAACGATGCTTGATGAATAAAAGACGCCGAAACACTTTTGGGAAGAAGCGGTTGAGACAGCTTGTCATGCAACAAATCGCTTGTATCTTCACAAGCTACTCAGCAAGACGGCATACGAGCTTCTCACCGGTAACAAACCCCAAGTTGGATACTTTCGAGTATTCGGCTCAAAGTGCTACATTCTTGATAAGCATCGTCGTTCAAAGTTTGCTCCTAAATCTCATGAAGGTTTTCTACTTGGTTACGGCTCAAACTCTCACACTTACCATGTCTACAACAATTTCACCCGAAAGGTTGAAGAGACGGTAGATGTGAAGTTTGATGAATCTAATGGCTCGCAAGTAGTGCAATTGCCAATTGATGTAGGAGACAAAGACCCTTCAGAAGCAATCCAAGACTTATCCATTGGCAAAATTCGTCCAACGGAGGTGAAGGAGAGTACTTCATCCATCCAAGTGGAAGCTTCTACTTCACGACAAGGTGAACCAAGAATCGACACGGAAGCATCCACAAGTGGGACACACCAAGATGAAGAAGACAAGGAAATGCATCAAGACGAACATCAACAACCTCTTTCTCCACCACGACAAGAGAACGACAACGTCAACAATGAAGAAGGCCATGAAGAAGAAGAAGATGAAGAAGATGTTCAACGAAGACCCAAGCAAAAGCTCTCACGAGTTCGAGCAAGAATTGCCAAAGATCATCCCGTCGAGCAAATCCTCAATGATATACAAACCGGGAGAATCACTCGCTCAAAAAATCGTTTAGCTAACTTTTGTGAACACTATTCATTCATCTCTAGCATTGAACCTATGAAGGTTGAAGAAGCATTGGAAGATCCGGATTGGATAAACGCTATGCTTGAAGAGCTA
>NW_021262092.1:0-2797 GCF_002162155.2 Triticum dicoccoides
GCGGACCGGACTGGACCGGACCGAGCAGCTCCTCGGTCCTCTTTTCCTGGACCGGACCGGCAGTGGTAAAGCTCGGGCCGGACCGAGTGGACCGCCCATGTTGGTGTACGGCCACGGCGAGTGGCGGCGGACGGTGACGGCGAGCGGCAGCGCACGGCGACGGGAGTCTATAGGGTATGGGAAGGAGAGGAAGGAGAGGGGAAGCAGCCGCGGGCCTCGTCGCCACGCTCGACATGGCCTTCTCTGAGCTCGTTGAGAAGAAGCGCAGGGACGCCTTGAGTAGCAGCGGCGGCGTCACCGTCAGTGTGTTCTGGCTGGTGCCCTAGTTCTTCCTTCCTACCATGTGTAGCTGGAGTTTTTTCATCTGGGAGGCCCCTGAGCGGATGAATCCCATGGACACAGCCACACAGCTATGTTACTCACAAGGTAGTGTTATGCAGTTAATGGTGTTGCCTCGTTGCTTCCTGTTTTTTTGACACGTTAATTCTGATTTCTGTCACGTTAACTCTGTTGAGCCGAAAGGAGTCTGCACTGCAGGGTTGTTGCATGTGCCATGTTGATCCTCTTTACAATTTGCATGTTGCAAATAAACAGGGCCTATCACGGCTATGCCCACGTACAAAAGTTTGGTCTGCCTCTGATCGATCTTCAGTTAGATGGCAGATCGTGGGGAGGTGTAGTGTAACGACCGGTCATGATCTCCGAGATGTGTGGATCGGACAGAGTAAAAAGGAAAGAAAACAAAAGAACGCTGATTACGCGCATCGCAGAATCGTGTGCTGGGTTGTTTTTGAGTTGTGTTGTTTCGGTTAATCGAGTTGGACCGAGCTAAAGCCGGACCGGACCGATACTTTTACGTGCCGATATTTCGTAACCGGACCGACCATATTCTTGAGCGGGCCAAGACCGTACGGTCCGGGCCGCGAGCCGGGCAAAAAGCCCGCTCGCCACGTCCAGGCTGATATGTGTCTATGCTCTTTCCATACTGAAATAAATTCGTTTCTATCTCTGAAGTATAGTCGACTTCAGAAGTCCGCAGAACGAGAGTTCAGAAGTCAGCAGGGGATTAAGGGCATCTCCAGCCGCGCCTCCAGGAAGGCCTCTTCAGCGATTTTTTCGCGCCGGCACCAAAAAAACGGCCCAGTCGCGCTTCCAGAAGCCCGATCTTCGCCGGCCTGGGTCGAAAACAGCGTCGGCGGACCCAGGCCGAACCCGACGCGCTGGGGGGCGCCGGGGCGAACTGTTTTGGCGTGAAACAGCCTCGGGCCCGCCGCGTCAGCGACACGGCGCCTCGTCTTCCCCCAACAGCCTCGGTTCCCGCAGGGAATCAATGCCAAGGCTGCCGCCGGTCATCCTTGCCATTGATTCCTCACGGGCGGCGCATCACGGGACGGCGCGCCGATGCCTCCCCTCCCTCGCACGCGTACACACGGGTGCGGCGCGGCTATATAGCCGGTGGCCTGCACTCGCCTGTGCCCACACCAGCCCCGCCCCCCGCTGCCGCCCAGCTCCTCCCTCTCCCTACCTCTCCCGAGCGCCGCCGCCCAGCCCCTCCCTCTATCTCTCTACCTCTCCCGAGTCAGTTGCCATGGCGGAACGCTTCCCCGGAGACGAGGTGGCGGCCAACGGCTTCGGCCGCTGTTCGCTCCGCGAACAGGAGTCCTGACTCCTGTTCCAGGCGAACATCCGGGCGCCGCCGGACATGCGCGCCGGGCCGACGGGGTGGAGGCTCAGCGCCGGGGGAGTGCCCATTCCCCCGTTGCCCGACGCCGTGGCGAAGCCGAAGTACTTCACCGAGGAAGTTGAGGTCGTGCGCGCCTCCCTTACCGACGCCCAACTCTCCCTCCCCCAGTACGCCGCCGACAACCACACGGCTTGGGCGGCGTATTTCGAGCGCCGCCAGCAGCAGCGCTTGGCGTCCATCAACGGCGTGCCGGTGGTTGGTGGCCGGCAGAACAGCGAGGGGCACCACCTGTGGTGGGGCATCCCCGGCCGCACACTCGAGGGCGTGCTGACATACCTCGAGGGCGGCAACGACCCGCCGTTGGCGTACCCTACGAGGGCGGCCGCCCCGGCGCAGCACCGACGCGCCGGGCCATGGGCTCCAAGGAGGTTCGGGTCCTCCTCCTTTTCCTCCTCCCGATCTTCATCGCACTTCTCCGGCACTCCGGCCCTGCTCGGCGTCAAGGCCGAGCCCACGACGGAGACGCCGCTCGGCCGGCGCACTCACAGCGTCGGCATCGTCATCAACGAGGGCGGCCGGCGCGCCTACTCGTCGGCTCCTCCTCCGCGCTTCGTCAAGCCAAAGACGGAGCCGGGGCTCGCGCCGGTAAAGAAGGAGTCGGCCGCGCCGGTAACGACGGAGCTCGACGACGACGACGCGGCCCTGGAATGGGCGCGCAGGGACTCCATAGAGATGAAGAAGGAGCGCCTGGAGAAGGTGAAGGAGCGCCAGTGCGCCGCCCTGCTTCGCTTCGCGGAGCGTCGACGCGGCCGCGACTAAGGCAGAGTCGTCGTCATCTGCGACAGCGACGACGACGACGACGATGCGCCGCCACCAGTCCGCCATGGCGACGCCGGGCAGGGGTCCAGCAGGGCGCCCGCGTCAAGGAGGAGAAGGCCGACGACGATGACGACGGCGACGGCGGCGACTTCTGCCAGTTTTTCCTTTAGATTAGTTTATGTATATGTGCTATGTAATGAAAATCCGCGAACTTCGCCGAAATGTGCCGAAATTTATCGTGTTTGGCCGAATTTTATCGTGTTTAAGCCGAACTTCGCTGAACTTTTTTTATTT
>NW_021262093.1:0-617 GCF_002162155.2 Triticum dicoccoides
CACCAACCGGGACCAAAGGCCTTGTGCGGCTGCTGCGTCGAAAGTTTAGTCCCACCTCGCTAGTTGAGAGGGGTGCGCAGTGGTTTATAAGCCCCACTGTTGCACCCCTCTCGAGCTCCTCTCCATTGCAGGCTTACGGGCCTAATTGTCACTGCTATGCCTGTGGGCCTAGTGGGCCTCCTGCGGGCCTGAATCCTGGCCCTTGGATCGGTTTCTAGTCGTATTCAGGCCGTGGGGGCCCAGTAGGTGGCATTTTTTTGTTTTTTGTTGCTTTATTTATTTTCTTTTGTTTTTTGCTTTAGTTTTTAATTCTTTATGCTTTTAGTTTTAGAAAAATTATAAACTTTTTGTTAATGCCATTAGTTTTCAAATTTGAAAACACTTTTTTGTTTTTTTGTTTTCTTTGTTGCTTTATTTATTTTATTTTGTTTCTACTTACAACAAAATACTTATTGTTGCTATTTTTTCCAGTTTTTTTGTTTTGTTTTCTGCATTATTTATTTTCTTTTGTTTTTTGCTTTATTTTTTTATTCTTTTTTCTTTTAGTTTTAGAAAAATTATAAACTTTCTGTTAGTGCCATTAGTTTTCAAATTTGAAAACACTTTTTTAGTTTTTT
>NW_021262094.1:0-3654 GCF_002162155.2 Triticum dicoccoides
GCCTTGGGCCAGTAAAATCCGGCTCGGTATGCTTTGGCCACGATGGTCCGAGAGGACGCATGATGACCACAGGTCCCCGAGTGAATATCATTGAGGATGAGTCGACCTTCTTCTGGCGTTATGCACTTCTGACCGACTCCAGTCGCGCTTTCTCTGTATAATTGTCCTTTGATTACGGTAAAGGCCTTAGATCGACGGACGATCTGTCGAGCCTCTTCCTCATCCTCCGGAAGCTCTTTCCTCAAGATATATGCGACATACGGAATCGTCCAGTCAGGAATGACCACCAAAACCTCCATGATCAAGTCGACCACCGCTGGGACTTCAACTTCAGTCGGATCTGTGGCGCTCTTGGGCTGCGGAGTTTCTTCGGTGAAAGGATCTTCTTTGACTGACGGAGTGTGTATATGCTCCAAGAACACACCACTCGGAATGGCTTCTCTCTTGGAACCTATCTTTGCTAGATCATCAGCTGCTTGATTTTTCAGTCGGGGTATATGATGGAGCTCCAACCCCTCGAACTTCTTTTCCAGCTTCCTCACTGCGCTGCAGTATCCAGTCATGGCTGGGCTTCTCACGTCCCACTCTTTCATCACCTGATTGACCACTAAATCCGAGTCGCCATAGACCATTAGGCGACGGACGCCGAGTGAAATGGCCATGCGCAACCCATATAGGAGGGCCTCATATTCTGCCTCATTGTTGGAGGAATCAAAGTGAATCTGGAGCACATATCTGAGTTTATCTCCTCTGGGGGAAACCAGGACAACCCCAGCACCGGAACCATTCAACATCTTAGAGCCATCAAAAAACATGGTCCAATGCTCCGAGTGAACTTCAGTCGGCTGCTGTTGTTCAATCCACTCGGCGAGGAAATCTGCTATCGCCTGGGACTTAATGGCTTTTTTTGCCTCAAACTTGATATCAAGGGGAAGAAGTTCAATCGCCCATTTGGCCACTCGACCAGTTGCATCTCTGTTGTGCAAAATCTCTGATAGTGGAGCGTCGCTGACGACTGTGATGGAATGGTCAGAGAAATAATGAGCAACCTTCTTTGTGGTCATGTATATTCCATACACAAGTTTCTGATAATGAGGATATCTCTGCTTGGATGGAGTCAAGACTTCAGACAAATAATACACTGGGCGCTGAACTTTGAGAGCTTTTCCTTCTTCTTCCCGCTCGACCGTTAGCACAGTACTGACGACTTGTCCTGTGGCTGCGATGTAGAGCAACAGAGGCTCTTTGCTGATTGGAGCAGCAAGCACCGGCTGGGTGGAGAGCAGAGCTTTTAGCTCGGCAAACGCTGCATCAGCTTCTGGAGTCCACTCGAACTTGTCAGCCTTCTTCATCAGTCGGTAAAGAGGCAGTGCCTTTTCACCGAGTCGTGAGATGAATCGACTTAATGCGGCCAAGCATCCAGTAAGCTTCTGGACATCATGCACTCGCACAGGGCGTTTCATTCGGAGAATAGTGCCAATCTTCTCTGGGTTAGCGTCGATTCCCCGTTCGGAAACGAGAAAACCGAGTAACTTGCCATCAGGAACTCCAAATGTGCACTTTGATGGATTGAGCTTGATATCATACCTTCTGAGGTTGGCAAATGTTTCGGCGAGGTCAGCGAGCAGGTCGGAACCTTTTCGTGACTTGACAACAATATCATCCATATAAGCTTCCACATTCCGACTGATTTGAGTGAATAGACACTTCTGAATCATTCGCATAAATGTGGCTCCGGCATTCTTGAGGCCGAATGGCATGGTGATATAGCAGAAGCACCCGAATGGAGTGATGAAAGCTGTTTTTACCTCATCGGGCCCGTACAGACGGATCTGGTGGTACCCGGAGTAAGCATCTAAAAAAGACAACCTCTCGCATCCCGCTGTCGAGTCAACAATTTGATCTATGCGAGGGAGAGGAAAGTGATCTTTCGGGCAGGCCCGGTTGATGTGCTTGAAATCAATGCACATTCGGAGCGACTTGTCCTTCTTAGGAACCATGACGACATTAGCGAGCCACTCGGAGTGGTATATCTCTCGGATAAATCCTGCCGCCAACAGTCGAGCCACTTCTTCGCCGATGGCCTTTCTCTTCTGGACGACGGACCGCCGAAGATGCTCTTTGACTGGTTTTGCAGACGAGTCGACTCTTAGGCGATGCTCAGCCAGTCCCCTGGGAACACCTGGCATGTCAGCGGGCTTCCATGCAAAAATGTCCCAGTTCTCACGGAGGAACTGGATGAGCGCTTCTTCCTATTTTGGGTCGAGTGTCGTGGATATGCGGGTCGGAGCTGCTTCGGGGTCGGTCGGGTGAATGTGAACAGGCTTCGTCTCACCGGACGACTGGAATGCAGACTCTGTGGCGGGCTTCTTGGATCGCAGCAAGTCACTCGGATCTGCGTTTTGCTTGTATTCTTCGAACTCGACTGCTGTCACCTGGGAATCGACAATCTTGGAGCCCTTCTGAAAGCACTCTTCTGCCTTTTTCCTATCACCGGTGACAGTGATCACACCTTTGGGACCGGGCATCTTCAATTTGAGGTACACGTAACATGGTCGAGCCATGAACCGTGCATAGGCTGGTCTCCCCAAAATGGCATGATATGCACTCTGAAAATCCACGACCTCAAACGTCAACTTTTCTTTGCGAAAATGCTTCGAATCACCAAACACCACGTCCAAAGCTATCTGGCCGAGTGACTCGGCCTTCTTCCCTGGTATAACTCCATGGAAGCTCATGTTACTAGTGCTCAGTCGGGACATCGGAATGCTCATACCTTTCAATGTGTCAGCATACAATAAGTTCAGCCCACTTCCACCATCCATCAGCACCTTTGTCAGTCGAGTGCCTTCGACAACTGGATCGACCACCAAAGCTTGCCTCCCAGGGGTGGCAATATGAGTCGGGTGATCAGATTGGTCGAATGTGATGGGTGTTTGAGACCACTTCAGATAATTTGCCTTTGCTGGGGCAACCATGTTCACCTCTCGGTTAATCACTTTCAGTCGACTTCTGCTTTCCACATCTGCAAAGATCATCAGAGTGGAGTTGATATGCGGATATTCTCCCTCACTGTCCTCTTTGTCTTCGGCCTTGTCCGACTCCTTCTCCTTGTCCTTAGACTGTTTTCCCTGAAACTGCTGGATCAGGAGTCGACATTGGCGAGTGGTGTGCTTTGGGTAAATGATATTCCCCTCTTCGTCTTTCTTCGTGTGAATGTGACATGGCATATCCAACACGTCGTTCCCTTCTTTATCCTTTACCTTCTTGGGGTTCCAGGATCCTTTTGGTTTCCCCTTAAATTTTCCTTGAGTCACGGCCAGAGCCTCTCCAGGAGCTGCCGGTTCAGCCTTCCGCTTCTGTTTCCGACTGGTGTTTCCCTTTTCCGACTGACTCGGCTTGTGCTTGCCGCTTCGGAGTCGGTCTTCTTCTTCGCCATTGGCGTACTTGGTAGCAATCTCCATCATCCGACTCAAGGTCATGTCACCGGTTCGACCAAATTTCAAACTCAGTTCTCTGTTCTTGACGCCGTCTTTGAAGGCGCATACTGCCTGATGATCAGAGACATTTTCCACAGTGTGGTGCAAAGTGATCCACCTCTGAATATACTCTCTGAGAGTCTCATTAGCTTTCTGCACGCAGACTTGCAACTCT
>NW_021262095.1:0-937 GCF_002162155.2 Triticum dicoccoides
TTTCGCGGCGACCCTCACGGTGACCCCATCCAGCGAGCCTGCCGAGGTGCCTGTTGACAGGCAGACCAACGGGGTTCTCGATGCCTAGATAATTCGTGCAGTAGGAGATGCACTCTTCGGTCAGAAAGCCCCTGGCTATGCTTCCTTCTGGACGTGACATGTTGCGAACGTATCCTTTGATGACACCATTCATCCTTTCGAACGGCATCATGCTGTGCAGGAACGTCGGCCCGAGTTGGATGATATCCTCCACTATATGGACCAGCAGATGCACCATAACGTCGAAGAATGCGGGCGAGAAGTACATCTCAAGCTCGCATAGTATCACCACGATCTCTTCCTGTAGCCTTCTGAGTTGCCTCACGCCAATCGACTTCCGAGAGATGACGTCGAAGAAGTTGCATAGGCCAAATAGCATTTCACGGACGTGCGCGTCCATGATCCCACGGATTGCAACTGGAAGTATCTGCGTCATCAGCACGTGACAGTTGTGAGACTTCATCCCGTTGAACTTCTGCTTCGCTGGGTCTAGGTATCTGCTTATCTTCCCCGCGTAACCGTAAGGAAGTTTTACTCCTAGGAGGCAGGTGAAAAACTGCTCGATCTCCTCCTGACTTAGAGTGAAGCATGCGGGAGGGTAGTCATTTCCGGTCTTCTTGGCCTTTTTGCCTTTGCGACGACTTTCTGTGTCCTGCTTCGCCTCATCATCATCATCATCATCATCATCATCATCATCATCATCATCATCATCATCATCATCATCATCATCATCATATATAGCGTGAAGCTCCTGCCTGATGCCCATTGATTTCAAGTCTGCCCTTGCTTTCGGCCCATCTTTGGTCCTCTCTGGCATGTTGAGCAGGGTACCAAGCAGACTCTCGCACACGTTCTTCGTGATATGCATGACATCAAGGCTGTGAGGCACACGGTGGAT
>NW_021262096.1:0-8783 GCF_002162155.2 Triticum dicoccoides
TCCTTATCCTCGAGCATCTCAGCAGTGGTGCGAGTCCGTGAATCCTCCTGAGTGGGGTCAGCATAGATAGCCTGGAGATACCCTTGTGCTCCCGGAAGTGATCCTGGCATATACCGGAAATCAGAGTCCCGAAATATACCAGATCTGACTCGCATAATGGTCATCATAGAGTAGGCGGCGTCCTGCACAGCCATCTCAATAGTAACCCCGAGTCCATAGGAGCAGTGAAGAGGCTCGGTGGATCCAGGATAAGATGGAAATATCCTGACAGTGCAGAGATACTGGCTTTGATTAAAGTCTCGGAATTGCTCTTCGACCGTGTACTCAGGATACCAGCGGTATCCAGCCTCAGTCATTACCCTGACCAACTTGGCAGTATGGCCGGGTACATCTAGGCATCGAGTCAGGCGAACCACTTGATTGAGGTCGTGAGTGGCCATCTGAAAGCACAATCATATTGCAAAGGCATTAGAATTTCTAGCGAAATTTCGGCAGCATAACAGCTGTAAATGCTCAAGAAGGATTTTGAGACATTTGACAAAGGATTACATACACACTCATCATCATCATAACAAAGTTCTGAATCCATTCTAACAACATAATGTGGTAGTAGAGCTGAACTAGGCTTGTATCCATCAAACTTATAAGGTACTACTGATTAGTAACACGTGATCCTGATAGAGAGAACAGATCCTAATTCCTTATCCCCCGGTAGAAGAATGGACTGACTCAGATCAGAATGTCATGAGATAAAGGAGTAAAAAGAGCCTTACGTTCCATCCCACAAACAATTCCCCTACATATAACTAAAGAATTTCTAGACTCAACATCGACCAGTTTGGCTTGGAGAACCTACAGGCAGTCCTGCTCTGATACCAACGCTGTCAGGACCCCGACTCGATGTCACATCGATCTAGCCGGTAACACCTCTTATCACTTTGCGGCCTCACGCACGGTATCCCCACGGGTGTCGCCTTACCTTTGCCCGGGACCGTTTGCGCCTTTTGGCTCACGTATATGATAGTGTCGCTAGCATCCATATGATAAAGAGCCCGGGCTGACATGACTAGTCGTAAACCCAAAGTGGCACAGACTTACAGGGACAGGCATCCATGACCCAGCTTCGAACGTGTCGGTCATCAGCAAGTGGGTCCGGGCTGTAGCACTGGGCTAGCAGGACTCCGGTAAACCGGGCTGTAGCGGGCTAACAGGACTCCGGTACTCAAAGCGTGACATTTCCCTGAAGGGACAGACACAGGAACGAAGAAGGACACATGCCGGCCAGCCTAAGTGTTCCAGAGCAGTAGCAAGCTACCATGCGGTAACACTAGGAGACATTTCCCGGTAAGAGAGGCTACTAAAGATAAACAACTAGATGGTCAGATCCCACACATACCAAGCATTTCAATCATACACACAATATGCTCGATATGTGCAAATACAACGAAGCATCACAACATGACTCTACGACTCAAGTACTTTATTTAAGGCTCAGGGAGCCATACATAACATACACAAAGGTACGGGTCTCACGACCCAACATACAAGTCATACAGTCATACAAACCAGCAGCGGAAGTAACTTGTCTGAGTACAGACAACTAGTAAAATAAAAGAGGCTTGGAAAGCCTAACTATACTACGTGGTCCTTCACAAGCTCAGGGTCACCACCTGGGTCTTTAGCCTACTCGTTGATGTCAACGTCTACATAGAACCCATCAGAAGGGGTTGCAGCGTCTTCTGTAAAATGTAGATTATAGCAACATGAGTACAAAGGTACTCAGCAAGACTTACATCAGATCCTACATAAATGCATATTATCAAGAAGGGTTGGTGGAGTTATTGCAGCAAGCCAGCTTTGACTCTTGGCTAGACTATCCTACGATACTCCAACTTGAAATGGTTTTGCGCACACGAGTCCACTACTCACCACTTCAATACACTACCGAGGATCCACCTCCGTCTTCCTACGGAGGAGCCATCCTCGGCACTCACACTTATCTTGAGGCTTTTAACAGTTTCCATTTACTTGTCTATGAACTGTATAGGCAACCAAGTAGTCCTTTACCGCGGACGCGGCTATTCGAATAGATCATGTTAACCCTGCAGGGGTGTACTTCTTCATACACGCTCTCACCACTTACCGTCGTTTACACGACATGTACTCGGCAACCTACAAGCGGAAGCCCAACGTGGGTGTCGGCCACGACCTACCTAATCACCTAAGCCTCCGGTCCAGGTTTATCGCCTATCCAGGTTCCATCCGCAGGGAGTCCGGCCGAGGTTTCCCATACGGCCCCGAACGATGTGAACAGGGTTCCCGAGATACCTAACGGGTATTCGGTACACCGTGCCACGTACCTACCGCATCACAGCCCACCCCTACGGTCAGCGCTGTCCACGGCCTCCAGTAGGCTACAAACACCAGAAACTACTTGCAACTCCTGGACGGAGAACTAGGGTGAATAAGAAGCCGAGAGGGTCCATTGGTTTCGGGCCCAATGCATGGTAGTAGCTGATTCTTAAATCACACATACAGATCTCAGTGCTTAAGGTCGGCTTCAATGAAACAACCCACCATGTACTCCTACATGGCCTCTCATCGATACCTTTACCAAATCGTGTTCACCACACCACACTCATTACCGTCATAAACATTTCACTCTAGCCCATCACCCAGATGAACCAGACCTGACACGACTCTAAGCATAGCAGGCATAGCAAGGTAGGAACAACACATACATATGGCTCAATCAACTCCTACACATGCTAGTGGGTTTCATCTAGTTACTGTGGCAATGACAGGTCATGTAGAGGAAATGGGTTCAACTACCGTAGCACACAGCAGTTTGAATCGCGTTGTCTTAATGCAGTAAAAGAGAGCAGGAGCGAGAACATGGGATTGTATCGATATGATCAAATGGTTGGTTGCTTGCCTGATGGTTCGATGCACTGATACGGTTCTTCGTTAGGGTAATCACGGTACTCCTCGGAGGCAGAACCTGTCGCAAGGGACATCGATACACAACCATCACCAAACAATGTGCAACAATATGATGCATGCATGAAACATGGCAATATGAGTGTGTTGGGCTAATGCAACTAAAACCAGAAGGGTTTGAGCAAATTTGAATCAAGGATTCAAATTTCAAATTCAAATATGACCTTTTAAAGTGCTTTTCCTTGTTCTGCTTAAAACATCAATTTAACTTGTTTGATCATGCATGAAAATAGTACAGATGGATAGATTGGATTTTTCTGATCATTTTTCATATATAATTTGTCCAATTTGGAGTTACAGAATAAAAGTTATGAATTTTTGAAGTTTAAATAATATTCTGGAATTTCCTGATTTAATTTAATTCCAGAAATATAATTATTGCGTCAGCATGACGTCAGCATGACGTCAGTGGTCAACTGTGGCTGGCTGAGGTCAAACCTGACGTGTGGGGCCCACACGTCAGTGACAGGGGGGGTTAAACAGGATTAAATTAATCCTAATTAGGGGTTAGTGGCGCTGGGGCCCACTGTCAGTGTCAGGGGGGGTTGACTAACAGTAGTTAGCGCTAACCTAACCACCTGGCCGACAGGGCCCACGCGTCAGTGACCCTGGGGGGTCAAACCCTAGGTCGGACAAGTCAAACCCCACCGGCGACATGACGCCGGCGAGGCCCGAGACGGCGGCGAAAGTGCTTTTTGCCATTCCGGCAACCAAATGGACGGCGGAAGGCATCTACGTGTTGCTGAGGTTGAGCCGCGACTATTGGTGGTGGTGGTTGGGCTCGGGGTGGCCGGAGTTGACGGCGGCGAGCTCGGCTGCGGCGGCCGGAGTTCGGGTGCGGTCGGGATCAGTGTTGCAGGGGGTTTGGGGAGGCGTTGGTGCGTGCTGCGTGCTCCTGGTGAGGTGGGGAGCACGATGGTGTGCTCGGTTGGGCGCTACGGCGACCGTGGCCACGACGGCGACATCGCCGGCGGCGTGGAGCTCTCGGCCGAGGTGGGGCTAGGGCCTAGAAGTCGAAAGAGACCAGGGAAGAAGGGGGAAAGGATCCGGGGGCTCACCGCGGAGCTGCAGGGATGGTTAGCGGGCTCGGGGACGCGCTGGTGACGGTGAATTCGACGGCGACGACGGTCGGAGCCCGAAGAGGGGAACGGCGACGTGGCGGCGATGCAGGGCTTCCGGGGACCCGTGGAGCGGTGGGGAGGAAGAGGGAGTCGAGGCGGACCAATATTATAGTTCTTGGGAAATGTTCCAACCATCATATCTGCCTGAGATTTAGATCTGGTTGGTGTCAGGATATTCCAGACTCATCGAGTCTAGGAAGAAAAATGAAAGTTTGCAACACAAATCGACGAGATGACGTTGCGGGATTCTCGGGAGATGAACTACGATAGCAAGCTCCAAAACATAAGCTGGTTCTGCTACAAACATGTGAACACGTTGTCCCAGACAAGCATGATCACAAGGTAGTCTTATAATAAAACACTACCGAGTTCAGGAGGGGGAACCATCATTAATGACATCGAAGTCTCCACGCGTGGAAGTCCAAAGAGTTCACCTTGGACAGACTCCTTTATCTTTGAACAACTCAATCAGTGGCTTGGTGTGCTAGGATATACATATAGCATGGAGGTTGCAAATCTCCAGACCACAGAATACTTCGCACGTATGCATGACTGACTTGGGATGATTCCAGAGGAAGCAAAACTAACTTTCTCGAATCCACGGCGGCAACTTGCATCAGATGCACATGAACTAAAGGAAGTCACTACCTTCATACAAACATATGCTTCATGAGCTAGCATGAACAAATGCTTTCAAAAGTTTCCAACACTAGCTTAATGTTCAGCAAAATTATGAAGACAAGGATGTTGTCGATGGGCACAACAACAATTCATCTGGGTTTCCTTTTAAAAGGAATTCCATAGTTAAGTGAACAAGTGATAGCATTGGTCAGACCCAAAAGATATAATGGTGTATGCTCGAGGGATCAACCACGAATAAGACAACATTACGAGCATCGTTGGTACTGATTTGATTTGACGATAGCCCACACTCAAATCAAAGGATTGATAAGACAATAGGTCCAGCAACTGATCACAAGGACCAATCGATGAAGATATCATCTTTCTTCAACACACACTACACAAGAATATCCCTTTGGATCGAACTAAGTCAGACAAGCTTTTATCTTCCAACTCTCCAAGTTGTTGTCCAGCTTAACCAACTAGCTCAGGGATATCTAACACCGATTCTTGGAAAGAAGGTGGTTCATAAGAAACCAACTTGATCACGGGCTCAACATAACGGTCAGGTGACGACCTGGTGATACTTCCGAGAAGACATTCAGAACATCACGAACCACCGGTATGTTACTAAGCTCGAGAACAATCTTGCTTTTCAGGGCAAGATGATATGATCAAATGAGCGAGGACTTAACAAATCCTATCTCATCAATCGAAGGGTGCACCGAAATAAGGACTAGGTAGCACGATCAGTCTTAGAAGGATGATTCGAAACCAACATACTAAGAATGAAATTATTATCCTTTAACTACCAAGCAACAGAGTTGCTAGCAGTATTGATTTCACACATCACAATTCATTTGTCGGTATTCCGGTTGCATCAACACGAGGGCCGAGGAATGAACAGTGATGGCAAGAAGTGTCACTGTACCAAGAGTTCATAGGATGGTGTGCAATTCCTATAACAATCCCGATATAAAGATGGTGATACTCCAAGGTAGAACAGAACAAAAGCTGGATTGGCATTTGATCTGCGGAATACAACTACTTTGACCCAATCCTAGATATGGAAGAGGTACTGGAGTTTGTTTCTCCTAGTCATTCCAGAATAGAATGGCTTGACAGACCACAAGAGTCATAGGCATCGATGAACGAACGCACGCATACTCTTGACTATCAATTGATAGACAAGGGTCAGAATGCAACTAAAGAGAACAACTCAAAGGAACATATAACTTTCTGAGTTGTGGATGCATAGAGTAGTATGTCGAACCAAGTTCAACATAATTCTTCCGGATAACCCATGCAGAAAGGTAGAACTGGCAGAGTCACGATTTATGAATGGAGAACTCCTCAAGAGTACTCTAATTGTGATTTTTTTTGATCCAATAAACATCTGCCATAAGTAGTTCATGGTATTTGGAAGAAGAAGATACCACGGACTTCAAGGACTATCGCAAAGGTTACTAACATCCTAAAGGCACTAGCAATTACTATCAACATGAAGTAGGCAGAGTGAATCTCGGGTTCAGAACCCAGGAGTAGAGTACCTACTACTAAGTAGCATCACGGGATGCTTCCGAGAATAAAGGCCAGAATCTTCACACTAGGACACAAATCATGGCTAGACCACTAGATGATCCCCTAAGCACTTAGGGTCATAATAATAATTCCAACATATATGTCGAGGCAATAATTACCTCAACACACCGATTAGTGTGGTTAATCTGGCCCATGGGAACATCGGAAACAGAAGGAAGGGATTTGCAAATGCATCGGACTATTTAGAAACCTGGGATGACTCGGACAGCATAACGGCTATAATTGCTCAAAAAGATTTGAGACAATCACAAAAATGGTGGCATAACCACTCAGAAGCACAATATCAAGGTTCCGAGATCAACAATTAACATACGGAAGTAGTAGGAACTGAACTGAGACTTAAATCCAACAATCTTATAAGTCTACTGATTAGTAACACGTGATCCTGATAGATAGATGAGAAGACCTAGTTCCTTAACCCCGTAGGAAAGATAAGATGACTCAGATCAGAAGGGCATGAGGTATAAGGAGTAAAAAGAGCCTTACGTTCCATCCCACAATCAATTCCCTTATATAACTAAAGAATTTCTAGACTCGACTTCGACCAGTTTGGCTTGGTAATCCTACAGGCAGTCAAGCTCTGATACCAACGCTGTCAGGACCCCGACTCAATGCCACATCGATCTAGCATGTAACACCTCATATCACTTTGCGGCCTCACGCACGGTATTCCCACGGGTGTCGCCTTACCTTTGCCCGGGACCGTTTGCGCCTTTTGGCACACGTATATGACAGTGTCGCTAGCATCCATATGATAAGGAGCCCGGGCTGACATGGCTAGTCGTGAACCCAAAGCGGCACAGACTTACAGGGACAGGCATCCATGACCCAGCATCGAACGTGTCGGTCATCAGCGAGTGAATCCAGGCTGTAGCACTGGGCTAGCAGGACTCCGGTGAACCGGGCTGTAGCGGGCTAACAGGACTCCGGTATTCACCGCGTGACATTTCCCCGAAGGGACAGACACAGGAACGAAGAAGGACACATGCCGGCCAGCCTAAGTGTTCCAGAGCAGTAGCAAGCTACCATGGCTCGGTGGAAACACTAGGAGACATTTCCCGGTAAGAGAGGCTACTAAAGATAAACAACTAGATGGTCAGATCCCACACATACCAAGCATTTCAATAACATACACACAATATGCTCGATATGTGCAAATACAACATGGCATCACAACATGACTCTACAAATCAAGTATTTTAATCAATAGGCTCCGAGGAGCGAGATATTACAAACATGGGTCTCATGACCCAACAATCAGAGCATACAAGTCAAAGCACAAACGGAAGCTATCATGTCTGAGTACAGACATCTATAAATGAAAAAGGCTGAGAAGCCTGACTATCTATCAGATCCTGCCGAGGCACAAGATCGTAGCTGAGGTAACAAGCTAAACGTCGAAGACCACGCGGAAATACTAGTGAGACTGAAGTCTCTCTGCAAAAACATAAAATAGGCAAACGTGAGTACATATGTACCCAGCAAGACTTACATCAGAACTATCTACATATGCATCATTATCAACAAAGGGATGGTGGAGTTTGACTGCAGCAAGCCAGCTTTGACTCGGTGGCTATCCTGAACTACGACTGCAAGTAACTCTTTTGAGGTGGCGCACACGAGTCCACATATTCACCAACCAATACACCACTGTGGATCCGCTCCCGTCTCCCTACGAGAACGCCATCCATAGCACTCACGCTTATCTTGCGTATTTTAGAGTATCCACTTTCACTTGTCTATGAACTGATCTAAGCAACCCAGAAGTCCTTTTCCGTGGACACGGCTATTCGAATAGATTAGGTTAACCCTGCAGGGGTGTACTTCTTCACACACGCTCTCACCACTTACCGCCGTTTACACGACATGTACTCGGCAACCTTCAAGCGGAAGCCCAACGTGGGTGTCGGCCACGACCTACCTAATCACCTAAGTCTCTAGTCCAGGTTTATCGCCTATTCGGGTTCCATCCATGAGGAGATCCGGCCGGAGTTTCGCTCACAGCGCCAAACGATGTGAACAGGGTTCCCGAGACACCAAACGGGCGCCCGGTACACCGTGCCACGTGCCTACCGCATCACAGCCCACCCCTACGGTCAGCGCTGCCCACGGCCTCCAGCATACTACAAACACAAGAAACTACTTGCAACTCCTGGACAGAGGACAAGGGTGATCAAGAAGCCGAGAGGGTCCATTGGTTTCGGGCCCAATGCGTGGTAGTAGCTGAATCATGGATCACAAACACAGAACTCAGTTCCTGAGGACGGCTGCAATGAGACAACCCACCATGTACTCCTACATGGCCTCTCACCGCTACCTTTACCAAATCGTATTCACACACTTAGCTCACACACAGTAGGACATGTTCACACGCCTCTGATTCATCCCCGATGAATCAGACCTGACTCAACTCTAAGCAGTAGCAGGCATGACAAACAA
>NW_021262097.1:0-884 GCF_002162155.2 Triticum dicoccoides
ATGATGATACCATGCCAAGTTTCAACATTTTCAGAATTCATTTTGTAGTTATTTTCAATTTCACGGTCATTTAGCTCTCTAAACAATTAGGTAAATGACCGAAAAACAACAAATGATGTCAGAACATGTTGGAAATTGATGATGTCGCTTTGAATGCTGCATACTGAACACAAAAGAAGTCCGGAGTTCAAATAAGTTTAAAAACATTGAAGTGCCCGTGTAACAGATGAGTTCTCGTCTGAAACCCTGATACTCCGAAAGAGTTTGTCCAGTTTGTACACGAAGTGCGTCCAGTTTTTGCCGTGACCCTCTCTACTCTTTCGCACATGCTATGCGGGTGAAATTATGATACCATGCCAAGTTTCAACATTTTCAGAATTCATTTTGTAGTGATTTTCAATTTCACGGTCATTGAGCTCTCTAAACAATTAGGTAAATGACCAAAAAACAACAAATTATGTTAGAACACATTGTAAATTGATGACGTCGCTTTCAATGCTGCATACTGAACACAAAATAAGTCCCGAGTTCAAATAAGTTTAAAAAACATTAAAGTGCCCGTGTAACAGATGAGTTCTTGTCCGAAACCGTGATACTCCGAAAGAGTTTGTCCAGTTTGTACACGAAGTGCGTCCAGTTTTTGTCGTGACCCTCTCTACTCTTTCGCACATGCTATGCGCGTGAAATGATGATACCATGCCAAGTTTCAACATTTTGAGAATTCATTTTGTAGTGATTTTCAATTTCACGGTCATTTAGCTCTCTAAACAATTAGGTTAATGACCGAAAAACAACAAATGATGTTAGAACACATTGTAAATTGATGACGTCGCTTTCAATGCTGCATACTGAACACAAAATAAGTCCCGAGTTCAAATAAGTTT
>NW_021262097.1:1096-3526 GCF_002162155.2 Triticum dicoccoides
ATGATGTAAGAACATGTTGGAAATTGATGACGTCGCTTTGAATCATGCATACTGAGCACAAAAGAAGTCCGGAGTTCAAATAAGTTTAAAAAACATTGAAGTGCCCGTGTAACAGATGAGTTCTCGTCTGAATCCTTCATACTCCGAAGGAGTTTGTCCAGTTTGTACACGAAGTGCGTCCAGTTTTTGCCGTGACCCTCTCTACTCTTTCACACATGCTATGCGGGTGAAATGATGATACCATGCCAAGTTTCAACATTTTCAGAATTCATTTTTAGTGATTTTCAATTTCACGATCATTTAGCTCTCTAAACAATTAGGTACATGACCGAAAAACAACAAAGGATGTCAGCACATGTTGGAAATTGATGACGTCGCTTTGAATGCTGCATACTGAACACAAAAGAAGTCCGGAGTTCAAATAAGTTTAAAAAACATTGAAGTGCCCGTGTAACAGATGAGTTCTCGTCCGAAACCCTGATACTCCGAAAGAGTTTGTCCAGTTTGTACACAAAGTGCATCCAGTATTTGCCGTGACCCTCTCTACTCTTTTGCACATGCTATGCGTGTGAAATGATGATACCATGCCAAGTTTCAACATTTTCAGAATTCATTTTGTAGTTATTTTCAATTTCACGGTCATTTAGCTCTCTAAACAATTAGGTAAATGACCGAAAAACAACAAATGATGTCAGAACATGTTGGAAATTGATGACGTCGCTTTGAATGCTGCATACTAAACACAAAAGAAGTCCGGAGTTCAAATAAGTTTAAAAAACATTGAAGTGGCTGTGTAACAGATGAGTTCTCGTCCGAAACCCTGATACTCCGAAAGAGTTTGTCCAGTTTGTACATGAAGTCCGTCCAGTTTTTGCCGTGACCCTCTCTACTCTTTCGCACATGCTATGCGGGTGAAATGATGATACCATGCCAAGTTTCAACATTTTCAGAGTTCATTTTGTAGTGATTTTCAATTTCACGGTCATTTAGCTCTCTAAACAATTAGGTTAATGACCGAAAAACAACAAATGATGTCAGAACATGTTGGAAATTGATGACGTTGCTTTGAATGCTGCATATTGAACACAAAAGAAGTCCGGAGTTCAAATAAGTTTAAAAAACATTGAAGTGGTCATGTAACAGATGAGTTCTCGTCCGAAACCCTGATACTCCGAAAGAGTTTGTCCAGTTTGTACACGAAGTGCGTCCAGTTTTTGCCGTGACTGTCTCTACTCTTACGTACATGCTATGCGGATGAAATGATGATACCATGCCAAGTTTCAACATTTTCAGAATTCATTTTGTAGTGATTTTCAATTTCACGGTCATTTAGCTCTCTAAACAATTAGGTAAATGACCAAAAAACAACAAATTATGTCAGAACATGTTGGAAATTGATGAGGTCGCTTTCAATGCTGCATACTGAACACAAAGGAAGTCCGGAGTTCAAATAAGTTTAAAAAACATTGAAGTGCCCGTGTAACAGATGAGTTCTCGTCCGAAACCCTGATACTCCGCAAGAATTTGTCCACTTTGTACACGAAGTGCGTCCAGTTTTTGCCGTGACCCTCTCTACTCTTTCGCAAATGCTATGCGGGTGAAATTATGATACCATGCCAAGTTTCAACATTTTCAGAGTTCATTTTGTAGTGATTTTCAATTTCACGGTCATTTAGCTCTCTAAACAATTAGGTAAATGACCAAAAAATAACAAATGATGTCAGAACATGTTGGAAATTGATGACGTTGCTTTGAATGCTGCATACTGAACACAAAAGAAGTCCGGAGTTCAAATAAGTTTAAAAAACATTGAAGTGCCCGTGTAACAGATGAGTTCTTGTCCGAAACCCTGATACTCCGAAAGAGTTTGTCCAGTTTGTACACGAAGTGCGTCCAGTTTTTGTCGTGACCCTCTCTACTCTTTCGCACATGCTATGCGCGTGAAATGATGATAACATGCCAAGTTTCAACATTTTGAGAATTCATTTTGTAGTGATTTTCAATTTCACGGTCATTTAGCTCTCTAAACAATTAGGTAAATAGCCGAAAAACAACAAATGATGTAAGAACATGTTGGAAATTGATGACGTCGCTTTGAATGCTGCATACTGAACACAAAAGAAGTCCGGAGTTCAAACAAGTTTAAAAAACATTGAAGTGGCCATGTAACAGATGAGTTCTCGTCCAAAACCCTGATATTCCGAAAGAGTTTGTCCAGTTTGTACACGAAGTGCATCTAGTTTTTGCGGTGACCCTCTCTACTCTTTTGCACATGCTATGCGGGTGATATGATGATACCATGCCAAGTTTCAACATTTTCAGAATTCATTTTGTAGTTATTTTCAATTTCACGGTCATTTAGCTCTCTAAACAATTAGGTAAATGACCGAAAAACAACAAATGATGTCAGAACATGTTGGAAATTGATGA
>NW_021262098.1:0-1932 GCF_002162155.2 Triticum dicoccoides
GCTATCTCGTTTGATATTAGCTAGGCTGATTTGGTGCGGTTTCTCTCTATTGTAACACGAATGTGAGTGTTAGTTACACCCTTTGTAAAGAAATATAAAAGCGTATAGATCACTACTTTAATGACCTAAAAGCTTTTATATTTCTTTACGAGGAGTACAAATTATTACAGCAAAAACGTTCGCAAATGAATTAACTACCTGACGTTAAACAATGAAAGAAATTGCCTATGAATCAGTTGCATTCAGCATTGCACTGTTCTCCTTCTTCCTCCTCCCGCCCTCCAACCCAGGCATAACGGCTTGCCACCAGCACCCGCGGCCTTGCCTCGTTGCCACGCCCCTGCCCTAGCCGCCTCCTCCATCATGATGCCATCTCCCTAGCTATCGCTCAACCGGTCAACCCTTTTCCTCTCCTTCGCTGAGGACACCTCAGCCAGACACGGTGTCTCCATCTCATGCTTGGAGCTCGATTTCCAGTTGTCTACGTATGCACCTATGGTGGAATTGGCTATAAAATCTGAAAGGTTTCAGGCGTCTGAGCGTTAGAAAAATTAAACAATCACAGATAAATAAACAACATTTGTATTCGTGTCAAATCGATCTATCCGATCCAATCTCCTCTAGCATGAAGGAGATGTTGAGAACAAAATAACAAGGAAAAAATAAGGATTGCAATAGCCAGCCACCGTTCCATAACCAGGATGGCATTTGCGAATGGCATGGCTGGCAGTTTTAGTGTTTGGGGAATGGCATTTTTGGTGCATTTTTATTCGAAAATGGTTACTGTCAGATCTTTATCATGTGGCTATGAGGGGGTTCGCTGGGGTTTTCCTCCTGGGGAACGGTTGCCAGATAACATTAGGGAAAATTAAAAGGAAGAGTTGAACTCAAGATATCTTCTTTCCCAACTTAAGTCACAACGCATTATTACTATCTGTCCATTCGCAGAAACAACTAGTACTATATGGTGGCATCTATCTAATGTTTGATAGACAAATTATATTATAAAACACAACACAAATTATTCATGTGCAAAAATAAGTGGGCATTCAGCTGGAGTAGTGGTATTGGAGTCTCTCTTTATGATCTAGTCCTGACGGCCTCACGTCTATATAAGTTCACAGAAGCTCATCCTCAAGACCACATAGCATTCAACACATCCATCAACACCACATGGTAATATATGATTTTGGGAGATTTTATGGAGACCTACTTGCTCAATACTAGGAAAGAAACCAAGGGAGAATAAGTCATATGTAATGATAGTCTTCACTAATCTACGAGGAGATGAAGTTAATTTAGCAATGTCAATGAGGCCAATAAAGCACTGTCATGTGCAAGCAGCAAGGATAGGATGGGGAGGCATTGGGAAAAAAATGTGCACCAGAAAACAACACCCAAGAATGCGACTCCTGCATCGCCAGTGCATTATATGTGATGAGCTTTTCTAGGTTGTGCCAAGTTTCATGTGCTCTGGAGACGTGTGTGGCTCGGCTGCAAGGACAGTACACCGCATTGTGTTGCCCAGACCCGCGAAGCATCAAGCTAATAAGAAGATTTAAATAAAGAAACACATTGTGGATCAACCGGACCATGGGAAATGACTCCAATCTGTGGCGCGTCTTTGGCCACGTCAATTTCTTGGAACATGTTTTTGGACCCCACATAGTGTCTTCACCTCATTATTTGGACACATCTTACGTTGCTCTCCTTCTTCTTCGTCCACACAAATTAGAGCGCCTCACCTTACAGGATCATTTTTCTGTCTCGCCTTACTCCACCCTTGCCTCCCGACCGAGACAAACACCAAAAGTCGGTGGGTGTCGCTGCACGTGCAAGGTTTTGCTACCATTCCCCGTAACCCCGGGAATCACCTATTATTGCAGCCAATGCCCACCACTACACAGGTTGCCGCTCACTGCAGCAAGACCG
>NW_021262099.1:0-1932 GCF_002162155.2 Triticum dicoccoides
GCTATCTCGTTTGATATTAGCTAGGCTGATTTGGTGCGGTTTCTCTCTATTGTAACACGAATGTGAGTGTTAGTTACACCCTTTGTAAAGAAATATAAAAGCGTATAGATCACTACTTTAATGACCTAAAAGCTTTTATATTTCTTTACGAGGAGTACAAATTATTACAGCAAAAACGTTCGCAAATGAATTAACTACCTGACGTTAAACAATGAAAGAAATTGCCTATGAATCAGTTGCATTCAGCATTGCACTGTTCTCCTTCTTCCTCCTCCCGCCCTCCAACCCAGGCATAACGGCTTGCCACCAGCACCCGCGGCCTTGCCTCGTTGCCACGCCCCTGCCCTAGCCGCCTCCTCCATCATGATGCCATCTCCCTAGCTATCGCTCAACCGGTCAACCCTTTTCCTCTCCTTCGCTGAGGACACCTCAGCCAGACACGGTGTCTCCATCTCATGCTTGGAGCTCGATTTCCAGTTGTCTACGTATGCACCTATGGTGGAATTGGCTATAAAATCTGAAAGGTTTCAGGCGTCTGAGCGTTAGAAAAATTAAACAATCACAGATAAATAAACAACATTTGTATTCGTGTCAAATCGATCTATCCGATCCAATCTCCTCTAGCATGAAGGAGATGTTGAGAACAAAATAACAAGGAAAAAATAAGGATTGCAATAGCCAGCCACCGTTCCATAACCAGGATGGCATTTGCGAATGGCATGGCTGGCAGTTTTAGTGTTTGGGGAATGGCATTTTTGGTGCATTTTTATTCGAAAATGGTTACTGTCAGATCTTTATCATGTGGCTATGAGGGGGTTCGCTGGGGTTTTCCTCCTGGGGAACGGTTGCCAGATAACATTAGGGAAAATTAAAAGGAAGAGTTGAACTCAAGATATCTTCTTTCCCAACTTAAGTCACAACGCATTATTACTATCTGTCCATTCGCAGAAACAACTAGTACTATATGGTGGCATCTATCTAATGTTTGATAGAATAATTATATTATAAAACACAACACAAATTATTCATGTGCAAAAATAAGTGGGCATTCAGCTGGAGTAGTGGTATTGGAGTCTCTCTTTATGATCTAGTCCTGACGGCCTCACGTCTATATAAGTTCACAGAAGCTCATCCTCAAGACCACATAGCATTCAACACATCCATCAACACCACATGGTAATATATGATTTTGGGAGATTTTATGGAGACCTACTTGCTCAATACTAGGAAAGAAACCAAGGGAGAATAAGTCATATGTAATGATAGTCTTCACTAATCTACAAGGAGATGAAGTTAATTTAGCAATGTCAATGAGGCCAATAAAGCACTGTCATGTGCAAGCAGCAAGGATAGGATGGGGAGGCATTGGGAAAAAAATGTGCACCAGAAAACAACACCCAAGAATGCGACTCCTGCATCGCCAGTGCATTATATGTGATGAGCTTTTCTAGGTTGTGCCAAGTTTCATGTGCTCTGGAGACGTGTGTGGCTCGGCTGCAAGGACAGTACACCGCATTGTGTTGCCCAGACCCGCGAAGCATCAAGCTAATAAGAAGATTTAAATAAAGAAACACATTGTGGATCAACCGGACCATGGGAAATGACTCCAATCTGTGGCGCGTCTTTGGCCACGTCAATTTCTTGGAACATGTTTTTGGACCCCACATAGTGTCTTCACCTCATTATTTGGACACATCTTACGTTGCTCTCCTTCTTCTTCGTCCACACAAATTAGAGCGCCTCACCTTACAGGATCATTTTTCTGTCTCGCCTTACTCCACCCTTGCCTCCCGACCGAGACAAACACCAAAAGTCGGTGGGTGTCGCTGCACGTGCAAGGTTTTGCTACCATTCCCCGTAACCCCGGGAATCACCTATTATTGCAGCCAATGCCCACCACTACACAGGTTGCCGCTCACTGCAGCAAGACCG
>NW_021262100.1:0-770 GCF_002162155.2 Triticum dicoccoides
GTGGCGGGGACGGTGGCGTCGAGGGAGGCGGGGCGAGGGAGAGGGAAGGCGAGGAGAGGGCGAGGGAGGGAGAGGGCGAGGGCGAGGGCGAGGGCGAGGGCAGCGGCGGCGGTGGCGGTGGATCGAGAGGGAGAGAACTGGCGAGGGGGAGAGGGAAGGGGGGATCGGGCGAAGGGGGGATCGGGCGAAGGGGGATCGGGCCACAATACTAATGGCGCACCTCACCGTGGTGCGCCATTAGCATGTCCATACTAATGGCGCACCTCACCGTGGTGCGCCATTAGTACTTTTTTATTTCAACTCGAGCCAAAAGGTTATGTACTACCAGAACCTATCCATGTCAAGCCCACTCTACTAGCTCGACTGGTCAGCAGCCAGTTCTCACACCAGGAGGTCCTGGGTTCGACTCCCAGGCTCCACAATTTTTTTTTATCATTTAAAAAGCTGTTTGATACTTATTTATATTTAAATATGTTCAAACTTGTTTAAATAATAACAGTAATATTTTTTTATAAGACAGTAGCATTTAAAAAGCTGTTTGATACTTATTTTTTTTATAAGACGGTGCGCGCGGTGTGGGGGGTCGGCAGCGGCGGTTGAGTAGGGGAATCGAGGGTGCGGTGGGTCGGCGGCGGCAGCCGGTGGACTTGGGGGGTGCTCGGCGCCGAGGGGGACCGGATCTGGCGAGGTGGGATAGCGGTCGAGATGGAGGGGGATCGAGGTGGGCTCCACAAATTTTTTTTAGCATTTAAAAAGCTGTTTGATACTTA
>NW_021262101.1:0-1585 GCF_002162155.2 Triticum dicoccoides
AAAGGTAGAACTGGCAGAGTCACAATTATGAATGGAGAACCCATCGAGAGCACTCCTGTTGTGATCCTTTGATCCAACAAACTTTTGCTGTAAGTGGTTCATGGTATTTGGAAGAAGGATATACCACGGACCTCGAGAACTACTGCAAAGGTTACTAATAACCTAAGGGAGCTAGCAATTACTATCAACATGAAGTAAGTAGGGTGAATCTCGGTTCAAAACCCAAGGAGTAGAATACCTACTACTAAGTGGCATCACGGGATGCTTTCGGGGATAACGCCAGAGTCATCACACTGGGACACAAATCATAGCTAGATTACTAGATGATCCCCTAAGACACCTAGGGTCATAATAATATCTCCAACATAAGTGTCAAGGCAATAGAATACCTCAACTCAACAATTAGTGTGATTGAGCTGGCATAAAGGAACATCGAAAACCAGAGGGAAAGGATTTTGCAAATGCATCAGATTATTTAGAAACCTGGGATGACTCGGACAGCATAACGGCTGTAAATGCTCAGAAAGATTTGAGACATTCACAAAAATGGTGGCACAACCACTCAGAAGCACAATATCAAGGTTTCGAGATCAACAGTTAACATACAGAAGATAGTAGGAACTGAACTGAGGCTTGAATCAGCAATCTTATAAGTCTACGGATTAGTAACACGTGATCCTGATAGAAAGAAGAGATAGCCTAGTTCTTAATCCCCGTAGAAGAGAAGATGATGACTCAGATCAGAAGGCCATGAGGTATAAGGAGTAAAAAGAGCCTTACGTTCCATCCCACAATCAATTCCCTTATATAACTAAAGAATTTCTAGACTCAACTTCGACCAGTTTGGCTTGGTGATCCTACAGGCAGTCAAGCTCTGATACCAACGCTGTCAGGACCCCGACTCAATGCCACATCGATCTAGCATGTAACACCCCATATCACTTTGCGGCCTCACGCACGGTATTCCCACGGGTGTCGCCTTACCTTTGCCCGGGACCGTTTGCGTCTTTTGGCACACGTATATGATAGTGTCGCTAGCATCCATATGGTAAGGAGCCCGGGCTGACATGGCTAGTCGTAAACCCAAAGTGGCACAAACTTACAGGGATAGGCATCCATGACCCAACATCGAACGTGTCGGTCATCAGCGAGTGAATCCAGGCTGTAGCACTGGGCTAGCAGGACTCCGGTGAACCGGGCTGCAGCGGGCTAACAGGACTCCGGTATTCATCGCGTGACATTTCCCCGAAGGGACAGACACAGGAACGAAGAAGGACACATGCCGGCCAGCCTAAGTGTTCCGGAGCCGTAGCAAGCTACCATGGCTCAGTGGAAACACTAGGAGACATTTCCCGGTAAGGGAGGCTACTAAGGATAAACAACTAGATAGTCAGATCCCACACATACCAAGCATTTCAACAACATACACACAATATGCTCGATATGTGCAGATACAACATGGCATCACAACATGACTCTACAACTCAAGTAATTATTCAATAGGCTCCGAGGAGCGAGATATTACAAACATGGGTCTCATGACCCAACACTCAGAGCATACAAATCAAAGCACAAGCGGAAGCTA
>NW_021262102.1:0-1168 GCF_002162155.2 Triticum dicoccoides
GCGACACCACATAAAGGGCTTTAAAAGAAATGCCACAGTCGGGCGTCTGAGCGACACCACATAAAGGGCTTTAAAAGAAATGCCACAGTCGGGCGTCTGAGCGACGCCACATAAAGGGCTTTAAAAGAAATGCCACAGTCGGGCGTCTGAGCGACGCCACATAAAGGGCTTTAAAAGAAATGCCACAGTCGGGCGTCTGAGCGACGCCTCATAAAGGGCTTTAAAAGAAATGCCGCAGTCGAGCGTCTGAGCGACGCCACATAAAGGGCTTTAAAAGAAACAATCATAATGAATATCCCGGAGGTAGAACCATCCCAGAGATACTCGGTAATAACAATAATATCACGTGTTAGTCAACAATAACAATAATCATAGATATCACAAGTCACAAGTAGTAATTCCATTTTCTGGTTAACCGTTTCACCTCCGAAGACCGACACTAAGACCGACACCTGACCCATCCCAGACTGAAATCCTTAACCACGGACACGGCTATTCGAACAGGTTTATTCTTTGTAGAGGGTGTACTCTTTACCCACGAGTAACGGATTTCTTTAGTCCATCGGGACTAATTCCGTCTACGGTCTTTTTGTTGAAAACACACCTAACTTGCACACACCAGCTTAACTCACACGTGTCTGGAATCACCCACGACACCTGTTAAGAAACTCTAAGTGGGGAGGCTACAACCTCGCGTAGCATGGGATCAAACTTATATCGCGCGCTCTAAGGGGTGGCCTCCCCTCTCGGTCCCAACCGGAAACACCCATGCCCCCGGACCAGGTGGCCTGCCTACCAGCTACAACCGGTATCTTCCACCATGGCCTCTCTGTATGGTGTGTGCTAGCAAGAGGTTGACAACTTACTGAACCGTACTCTACTTGCTGTAGAGACGAGTGGTAGTACGAAACAAGTATGGGGGTTACTGGAACAAGACTCGATCTACGGTCGACTCAGGAGGTTTAAGTATTCCCTGCATGATTAGTATAACGAATATATTTCAACCAATACAATCAACACTCATTATATCTTACCATGCCATACCGGACATAACCGTCCCGACGGTGACCGGCGACAAACTCATGCCTACCCAAGGCAGAGGTTTTCCTGGTTCCTACCGGTATGCATGCAAGGCACATGAGGATGGTTATCATCACAAGTGTGTTCA
>NW_021262103.1:0-1011 GCF_002162155.2 Triticum dicoccoides
TGTTCTTCTTTGTTCCCATTTCTCGGGCAAGTTTAAACATTTGTCTTCTGCGGATTAATACCCCAGTCCAACCTTTACTTTGATCTGGTGTCGAGTATTACCCCCCTGGTATCTCGAGATTATCATGGAACTGCATAACTTCTTATGAGTTCTTCATCAAGTGCTACCTTCCCACTGATTCCAATTTTTCACGGGCTCTGAGTTATTGAACACTCAAAGACACCGATAACTGAACCGAGTCCGCACTGCGGTTCAACAACTCTTCGGTAAGCTTCTATAAGTACGAGTTTGTACCCGATCACATCATTCCTAGCCTGTTTGGCTATATCATTGTCGTGATGATTTTAACTGTGCTACCCGGTCCTTCTTCACGGAGCACAATTTTTGACGATGAACTAACCTTACGTCGATCCTCATCGTCATATCATTTCGCCTTGAACAACAAGCTTGGTTTTGAGTTTGTGCCGTACCCTTGGTTCCGATAACCTTTCACTTCATCATTACTTTGACTTGTTGACGTCGCCGATCGATTACATCTTCATGAACTCTCGCGACAAAGGTGTCGTGATCATCAACATTCTGAGCTCATCCAGGATATCAATTGAATTCATGATGAGAAATACCATCCTTGCCCTCGATGAATTGTATTATCATCGACCACTTTATTGCCTTCCCACCAACACAAGCTTGTTCATGCTTGGTGTTATACCTTGAGTTCCTTGCTATCCAGCAATTGTTCTTCTTTACCTTGGAGTATTACCATCCTTTATGTCAAGAATGTTCTGAGATTTGTTCCACCTCTTAAGAATTCTTGGTATAGTGATACTTCTCACCATCACCATTCTTTCTTGGTCCTCGTGTTGATTCCAACCGGGGTACCAACAAGTGAACGGTGTTGTTTGGATTATGCACGTCTAGCAACCCTATTGCTTTGAAGTTAGTGGTCGGCCGTTCATTCTTAGACTATTGATTATTGAATCACCATTCTGACATTGGTCGTGCAACCCAACC
>NW_021262104.1:0-1279 GCF_002162155.2 Triticum dicoccoides
TGATTATGAAATTTGGCAGATGGATGTCAAAACTGCATTCCTGAATGGATTTCTGGAAGAAGAGTTGTATATGATGCAGCCGGAAGGTTTTGTCGATCCAAAGGGAGCTAACAAAGTGTGCAAGCTCCAGCGATCCATTTATGGACTGGTGCAAGCCTCTCGGAGTTAGAATAAACGCTTTGATAGTGTGATCAAAGCATTTGGTTTTGTAAAGACTTTTGGAGAAGCATGTATTTACAAGAAAGTGAGTGGGAGCTCTGTAGCATTTCTGATATTATATGTAGATGACATATTACTAATCGGAAATGATATAGAATTTCTGGATAGCATAAAGGGATACTTGAATAAGAGTTTTTCAATGAAAGACCTCGGTGAAGCTGCTTACATATTGGGCATTAAGATCTATAGAGATAGATCAAGATGCTTAATTGGACTTTCACAAAGCACATACCTTGACAAAGTTTTGAAGAAGTTCAAAATGGATCAAGCAAAGAAAGGATTCTTGCCTGTGTTACAAGGTGTGAAATTCAGTAAGACTCAATGCCCGACCACTACAGAAGATAGAGAGAAAATGAAAGATGTTCCCTATGCTTCAGTCATATGCTCTATCATATATGAAATGTTGTGTACCAGACCTGATGTATGTCTTGCTATAAGTCTAGCAGGGAGGTACCAAAGTAATCCAGGAGTGGATCACTGGACAGCGGTCAAGAACATCCTGAAATACCTGAAAAGGACTAAGGATATGTTTCTTGTATATGGAGGTGACAAAGAGCTCATCGTCAATGGTTACATTGATGCAAGCTTTGACACTAATGTGGACGATTCTAAATCGCAAACCGGATACGTGTTTACATTAAACGGTGGAGCTGTCAGTTGGTGCAGTTCTAAACAAAGCGTTGTGGCGGGATCTACATGTGAAGCGGAGTACATAGCTGCTTCGGAAGCAGCAAACGAAGGAGTCTGGATGAAGGAGTTCATATCCAATCTAGGTGTCATACCTAGTGCATCGGGTCCAATGAAAATCTTTTGTGACAATACTGGTGCAATTGCCTTGGCAAAGGAATCCAGATTTCACAAGAGAACCAAGCACATCAAGAGACACTTCAATTCCATCCGGGATCTAGTCCAGGTGGGAGACATAGAGATTTGCAAGATACATACGGATCTGAATGTAGCAGACCCGTTGACTAAGCCTCTTCCACGAGCAAAACATGATCAACACCAAAGCTCCATGGGTGTTAGAATCATTACTGCGTAATCTAGATTATTGACTCTA
>NW_021262105.1:0-1424 GCF_002162155.2 Triticum dicoccoides
GTTTTCCATTGAAAACACTTTCCAAATAACCCTATATGCTTTCTAGAAATTCTACGTCATTTCTGATCATTAATATGTCAACAACATATACTCATCAGAAATTCTATAGTGCTCCCACTCACTTCTTTGGAAATACAAGTTTCTCATAAACTTTGTATACACCCAAAATCTTTGATCATCATCAAAGCATACATTCCAACTCCGAGATGCTCACTCCAGTCCTCAGAAGGATTGCTGGAGCTTTGCATACTTATTAGCATATTTCAGGATAGACAAAACCTTCCGGTTGTATCACATACAACCTTTCCTCAAGAATCGTCGAGGAAACAATGTTTTGACATCCTATCTGCAAGATTTCATAAATAATGCAGTAATTGCTAATATAATTCCAACAGACTCTTAGCATCGCTACGAATGAGAAAGTCTCATCGTAGTCAACTCCTTGAACTTGTCGAAAAACATCTTAACGACAAGTCGAGCTTTCTCAATGGTGACACTTACCATCATTGTCTGTCTTCCTTTCAAAATCCATATGTACCTAACAGCCTTACGACCATCAAGTAGTTCTTCCAAAGTCTATACTTTGTTTTCATACATGGATCCTCTCTCGGGTTTTATGGCCTTGAGCCATTTATCGGAATCCGGGTCCACCATCGCTTCTCCATAGCTCGTAGGTTCATTGTTGTCTAGCAACATGACTTCCAAGACAGGATTACGTACCACTCTGAAGTAGTACGCATCCTTGTCATCCCACGAGGTTTGGTAGTGACTCGATCCGAAGTTTCATGATCACTATCATAAGCTTCCACTTCAGTTGGTGTATGTGCCACAGGAACAACTTCCTGTGCCCTGCTACACACTTGTTGAAGTGACGGTTCAATAACCTCATCAAGTCTCCACCATCCTCCCACTCAACTTTTCGAGAGAAACCTTTCCTCGAAAAAGGACCCGATTCAAGAAACAATCCCTATTGCTTTCGGATCTGAATTAGGAGGTATACCCAACTGTTTTTGGGTGTCCTATGAAGATGTACTTTATCCGCTTTGGGTTCGAGCTTAATCCTGAAACTTTTTCACATAAGCGTCGCAGCCCCAAACTTTCAAGAAACGGCAACTTAGGTTTCTCCAAACCATAGTTCATACGGTGTCGTCTCAACGAAATTATGTGGTGCCCTATTTAAAGTGAATGTGGTTGTCTCTAATGCCTAACCCATGAACGATAGTGGTAACTCGATAAGAGACATCATGGTATGCACCATATCCAATAGGGTGCAACTATGACGTTTGGACACACCATCACACTACGGTGTTCCAGGCTGTATCAGTTGTGAAACAATTTCCACAATGTCTTAATTCTGTGCCAAACTCGTGATTCAGATATTCATCTCTATGATCATATCATAGATCTTTTATCCTCTTGTCACG
>NW_021262106.1:0-1200 GCF_002162155.2 Triticum dicoccoides
CTATAAGGAGTATACTAATATCACTCGTTTATTCCATCTTGCTTGTAAAGCTGAACGTGAAGTGCAGGATCGACAAGCATTGGGGCGAACTAACTTTTCTGCAGGCCGACCTTCATCATGGACACCACGTGCATCTTCTACTTCAACTGCACCAGCACCTCCATCCGGTGCCACCTCCAGCCGTGATACAAGAAAACAGGCACAACCACCATTATCTGCCAAGAACGCACCTGCGGGGCCTACACAGCGTTCTTCTTCTTCCATATCATCAACAGGGCACACAAGTGATATTATTTGTCGTCGTTGTAAGGGAGGAGGTCATTATGCGAGAGAATGCAAATCTCCGCGTGTGATGATTGCTATCGCGGATGGTGGATATGAGTCCGCTAGTGACTATGATGAGGAGACTTTGGCTCTTATTACACGTGAAGAACATGGTGGAGATGATTCTGATCATGAGACGCAATACATGGCTCCTGAAGACGCTGACAGGTATGAATGTTTAGTTGCTCAACGTGTTTTGAGTGTGCAGATCACACAAGCTGAGCAAAATCAGAGGCACAACTTGTTCCATACCAGGGGAGTTGTGAAGGAACGTTCTGTGCGCGTCATAATAGACGGAGGGAGCTGCAACAACTTGGTTAGCATGGAGATGGTGGAGAAGCTTTCTCTCACCACAAGACCACATCCACATCCTTACTACATCCAATGGTTCAACAACAGCGGCAAGGTTAAGGTAACACGTACTGTTCGTGTGCATTTTAGTATATCTACATATGCTGATTATGTTGATTGTGATGTGGTACCTATGCAAGCATGTTCCTTATTACTTGGTAGACCATGGCAATTTGATAAAAATTCTGTACACCATGGTAGAAACAATCACTATACTCTTGTTCATAAGGATAAAAATATTACTTTGCTTCCTATGACTCCTGATTCCATTTTGAAAGATGATATTAATAGAGCTAATAAAGCAAAACAGGAGACGAATAAGAGTGAAAATCAGATTGTGGCAAAACAATTTGAGCAACAAATGAAGCCTAATAATAAACCATCTAGTGTTGCTTCTGAAATTAAATTGAAAAGTGCATGTTTATTTGCCACCAAATCTGATATTGATGAGCTAGATTTCAGCAAATCTGTTTGCTATGCTTTTGTGTGCAAAGAGGCATTATTTTCATTCGAGGACGTGCCTTC
>NW_021262107.1:0-830 GCF_002162155.2 Triticum dicoccoides
CACCAGGACCACTCCGGGATCGCGCTTCGACAGTCCGCCTACGCCAAGCGCATCGTTGAGCTAGCTGGGCTCACCGACTGCCATCCAGCTCTCACTCCGATGGAGGAGAGGCTGAAACTAAGTCGCGACAGCACGACGGAGGAAGTGGATGCTACGCAGTACCGACGCCTTGTGGGGAGCCTTCGCTACCTCACTCACACACGGCCGGACTTGGCATTCTCCGTCGGCTATGTCAGTCGGTTCATGGAGCGACCAACGTCAGAACACCAGCAGGCAGTGAAGAGGATCGTCCGCTACATAGCAGGGACCCTCGACCACGGCCTCCATTACCCTAGGTGCCCTGGGGCAGCACACTTCGTCGGGTACAGCGACAGCGACCACGCCGGCGACATCAACACCAGCAAGAGCATGAGCGGGATCCTCCTCTTCCTCGGCAAGTGTCTCGTGAGCTGGCAATCAGTCAAGCAGCAGGTGGTGGCCCTGTCCAGCTGTGAGGCTGAGTACATAGCGGCCTCCACCGCCTGTACTCAGGCGCTCTGGCTTGCTCGACTGCTTGGTGATCTTCTCGTTCAAGACACCAGAACGGTGCAGCTCCTGGTGGACAGCAAGTCCGCCCTGGCCCTGGCAAAGAACCCCGTGTTCCACGAACGGAGCAAGCACATCCGACTGAGGTATCACTTCATCCGCAGCTGTGTGGAAGAAGGGAGCATCGAGGCGAGCTACATCAACACCAAGGATCAGCTCGCAGACCTGCTCACCAAGCCCCTTGGGAGGGTCAAGTTCCTCGAACTTTGCTCCAGGATTGGGATGATTCAACTCTCCCACAAGAC
>NW_021262108.1:0-5314 GCF_002162155.2 Triticum dicoccoides
TCATGTTGTACTCATTGTTTCTCTAGCATACTAATCTTTGTCTGATTGCTTCTGCTTTGATCAAATAGGTGACACAAAGTGAAACCCTTGAAATGAACTTCATTACTGCCTTGATGTCTTATTCAATTTAAATATTACCTGACTTCTTAATATAGTTGTATAAATAATCCTTCTGTTTCCCTTCCTCTTTGGGTTTGCAAGCTTGATGCTGAGTTGTTTTCGCTTGTTACAGCAGAGGTGATTTTATACTATTGTTTTTCTGGAAATGCGTGTGCACAGTTGCAATCTCAAGGACCGATGGAAATGAAGATTACACATTTTTCTTTAAGACTACTAAAAGATGGTATATTATTCTCGCTTCAGATTTAGGAGTGTTCGATTTGCTACATAGTGCATTTGTTCGGTCTCAAAATTTTAGTTTTATTACTAGCATATTCTCTATTTCTTGGTATTATTCACAACACGTCATTGGTGGAAGCTTGCTGGAAAGAATAATTAATGAATGGTGTGCTAAATTAAACTAAAATGTTATGTATACAACCAGAACTGGAGAAAAAAAAGATCTAGGTATATTCCCTTGAATTATTTACTTCATACATTTTCATGTGGGCAGAGATAATTGGGTGCCTTGTATCCCATCACATATTGAAGCGTGGGCAGAAATAATTATGTACCTTGTATGCTATGAAAGCTAATCAGTAAATGGGAGAATGTATGCTTTTTTCTTCCTTCCAACATATGTTACTTTTCATAATTCTCATTTGTGGTTAGTCTAGATGAGAAGGTTATGGTCTGAAAGCATCAGACTAAATCTGAACCATTATGTTCATCTTTATTCTAAAGTTCTTAGCTGAAGTTTTCTTATCCTCGAAAATGTTTCGTCTTTGTAAAGAATTGTACTGTTAGCATAATAAGATCACTAAGTGGATCATTCTATTGCCCGAAATGGCCTTGCCTTTGAATATTTTTACATGCAAAAGGCACGTTTATTGATAGAAATTTGCTTTAACTGATGAAGAAAGTATGCCTCTAGTATTACTATTTTTATGTTTTGTTAACTATGAACTACATTGTATTGTACGAAATCATCCAATTTGATACACCAAGCCATGTCACGTGCATATAAATTTGATTTTTTGTTGTACTTGGCAAATATGAAATGATATGTCCACCCTTTGTTTTAAAATGATGCTGACCTTTCTATGTTCGGATGATAAAATGTCACATTTATAGAACAATTTTTTAACTTGTAACTAGTATGCTATTTTTTAGCGTGTGTTGTCCACATTTTCATGGTATGTTAATATAGTAGTGCTGTGTCCATCGAATGATTGCTTGGAAAATCAACTAATATTATTACTCTCTAGATTCATTTGTGAGCTGGTTGTTATAACTTGTTATAATTATGTATGTTTTGGATTCTACGCAGGTTTGGCAGTTTGGAGATTGAAGTGGTCTGAATAGCTGTCGGGAAGCGGTGGTGTAGTGTTGGATATTAAAAATCAGCTAATAGTGCATCTTTTTCTTGGAAGACATGTTACATGAAATATAAAAAAATGCTGATATCACTTTCTAGATATGCTTCTGATGTTTTGGTATTAAGCTTTGTTTTTTGGAATCAGACTAGATTGTTAGAACTCTGTATTGTCATGTGAACACTTGCTATTTTTTGAATGAATATAATTTGATTGTCTTGTTGTAAATTGGGATGCATTAAGGCTGGACTAAGAAAGGGGCTAATGTGTTGGACTAATAAATCAGGTGGGCTCATGGGCAGGACCAAAATAAACAATTAATGGGTTGGACTGGACTGAAATTATTGGACCAAAATCCTAATTGGGCGGGTTACTACATGGGCCATGCTGGCCTCCACGTCAGATCCACGTAAACGCCACGTTAGGTCCAGGTCATGTAAATCGATGACGGGTTTTTCCGTCATAGCCTAGTTTGGGTTGGGCGGGCCTGGATAGGTCCATGACGGCCAAGAACCGTCATGGAAGATACACTGCCAAATTATGACGCGATATACATGACGGATTCCAAATCCGTCATGGACGGGCACGCATGATAGATTTTGGTCGATTTGTGACGGACGAGGACCGTCATGTATTAACACGTTTCTTGTAGTGTGTGCAGATGGGCGGGCTTGGCGGCGTGCGCTCGTGGTGTGGTGGTGTAGCGGCGGGGATGGCCGATGGCGTGGCGACGGGGATGGCTGGTGGCGGCGCAGCGACTGCATGTGCATGTGCCGTGGATCTGGAGCAGGCGGCGGCCATGGTGGCTGGTGGCGCGGGTGCGTGCCCGGCGGCTCCGACGCTTGGAGCTCACGGGACAACGCGGGTTGGGCAGTGACCCAGTGTGGCTGCTGCTCCGGCCGTGGGTGGCTCCATGGCAGCTTGGCAGGGCGGTTGCGGCGGCGGTTGGCATTTTCGGCGTCAGCTCGTCCGTAGGCGGCTTGTGTCGGCCTTCGTTTCCTCTCCTCGTTGTCCGGATGCTACTTTCGTCGTAGGGTTGGCCCTCTCCCAGCTGTTGTCCATCGCTTGTCTCGCACTCGGTGTTGCAGGACCAAGCTCGTCTCGCGCCCAGGGGTCTAAAAGGCGGGGCCTTTCCAATCATCTCTTTGGTTGGGGCAGTGGTGGATCTCGGGTGAGGTGGTGTCAAGATCTTGGATGCCGGGGCGACGGCTCTGGTGATGGTAGTGCGTTGCTTATGGGTAGAGCCCGTGGGTCGGTGCTGCCCGGTGGCCATAACCATGTGGGCGGCCATGACTGATGCTTATCACTTTTCGACAAAGCGGCTATTTAAGCCGGTCGCCACGATCCTCGCGCGGCGAGGTGGGACTAAACCCACAACCCCGCAGAGCCAACACGGAAGTCATCTACACTAGAAATCTAAGTAAGGACAACCCCGAAGGGCCAACACGGAAGTCATCTACACTAGAAATCTAAGTAAGAGCAACCCCGCCCGCTCAACACGGACCATCAGTTGGGGTCATCTACACTGGAATTGACATCCAGATCTGAAATGATCGACGTGCATGTGTTTGCATGTGTTTGGTGTTTTGAAAATAGGGTACGTGATTATAAATGACAAAATTTGAGGTCCGCCCGATCATTATCCGTAGGCGCGTCGTTTTAGGACCAGATTAGTTTTGTGTGTGCCTGTAGATGCTCTAGGAAAGAATTGACGAAACTAAAATACTCCTGACCAGTTCAGGGAAACAAACTATTCTTAACAATTTTCTTGACCATTTTAAGAAAATAAAAAGTAAACTACTTTCTCATTCCGGAACGGAGCAAAGAAAAGCTCGTGCCTGCTAGCCAGCCAGGTTCATCGTACCGGCTAATCTGAACATGCATGACACCATGAACGAACATGCGTGCGGGAATGCCAGTAAGTAAAAGCTAGATAAAGGCCTTGTTTGGATCATGGGGTTAGAGCTAGTTTGGGTTAGTTGGAGGCTTAAATAATTCAAAAGTATCCAAACATGAAGGATTAGAATGGGTTAGTTTTATCTAACCCAATTATCCTGATGAAGAGGTGCTTATTTGGATTAGAGTGGGTTAGAAAATAACTCTAACTCTAACTATGTTAAAGTATCCAACAGGGCCAAAGAGACTAGACTAGCACAAGTTGCTCCCAATGAAGTAAGCACGATCGATAATCGAACTACCAACTACCAAGAGGTCCTCACAGGAGGTTTCGTTGGCATTGGACGATTTTACCTAGTGTGTAGTGACAGGCGACAGATGCATGCATGGCCATCATTACCTAGCTTCCTCGTTTAACTCGCCATGCATGCACCAGCATATGCACGCTTGTGTATTTCTTTAGCATCAACTTTGCCTTTTCCTCCACTTTTGGCAGATTCGCCGCCTCTAAGGCTGGTCACAATGGGCAAGAATATAAGCTAGTAACTTACATAATTCCCTAGACTATGTTACTATCTCTATAATGGGTAGGAACATTTATGTAGTGTCATGCAACAATGTATTTATTAGGTTATAGACTCATTGTTTCTTGGAGTGTGTGATGTTCCGGTAACTTAGCTAGTTACCACAAGCACCTCTCTCTTCATTAAATATGTGCCACATAAGCAAAGTTGTATTGGAGTGTGTGATATTACTCCTAAGTTCCTCCCCATTGTGACCAGCCTAATGGATCATGTTTATGCAATGCCAAAACTCCAGTGACCATTATATGAGTGCCCTACTGCGAAAGTGCTCCAACATTAGTGTAGTGGGGCTTTTAATTAAAACAAACATTAGTTGTGGCAAGGACGTAGCACGTGAGGAAAAAGAGATCAAGGCAACTTCAGCTTCTAACCAGATTCTTACGAGTTTGGACTTGGCTAAGTAGTTTATAGTTAGCGATGCGGTGAACAAGATTGAAGTACTTCGTTCGATTCAAATTAATTGTCATTACTTTGGTACAACTTTGTAATAAGTACCAAAATTTCAGTGTAATCGACACGATCAACCTCCATACCGGCTGATAGGTTGGCCCTCCACGTCATACTCAGTGGCATCCGTTGATTGTCTATTAATGTTGAAGTTTCTCCATGCAGCTCTCACTTGCGTAGGTTATGGTACTGCTTTTGAAATTTGTGTGGGTAATATATAAATTACGACCCAAAACAATTTCTTCTTGCAATTTGACCAAAAATGTGTCAACCCAAAAGACACGAGATCGGTCGGTCAAACATGGTTTACTAGAGTAATTAGCACGCAGGATAATCCTAGCTTATGCACCCAAGAGACCTAGCAGACTGCTTACGTACAAATGTATGACCGGCCAAGGTTTACTAGAGGACTGCTGTCCTTTTTTCGCGTAGAATGTATGACCGGCTGACTGGTTGTACGTGTCTCCACCTGTCGAGTTAAGAACATTATTATATGATTCGGGCAAATCGTCAAGTCAAGACGTCAAGTATGACACACAATCTCGTGCCGGCGCTGATCGAAAACGTTGAGGCTCTTTATACTCTACCTAACGGCAACGAGCGGCGAGAGGAGAAGTTTTAGCGTGCTTTCGCGCCGAAAATGTGCAGATTCTCGTTTGAAGTCACGCTTTACCAAACATTGACCCGAACATTTATACAACTTGCAAAGCCTTATGTATTCCTCCCGTTCCTTTTTACTCTGCATATAAAAACTGTCTAAAGTCAAACTTCATAAAGTTTGACCATATTTATGTGAAAAAATATCAATATTTACCATGCTAAAGTTATACAATATAGAAATTTACCGACTACACCTACGTAACTTGTATGAAGCTTTAAGTAATCCTTCCAACCAATTAATCTCCCCCCCCC
>NW_021262109.1:0-1028 GCF_002162155.2 Triticum dicoccoides
AAACCTGCTTTATATATTGAATGGGAGTTCGACATAAAAAATATATTTGCTTCCCATAATTTCGATGAACATAAAAAGGTTAAGGTTGCGGTTGGTTCTTTCACTGGTTATGCTTTGGTTTGGTGGAGTGAATATTGTCGGTTACACCCTGATTATATACCTACTACTTGGGATGATTTGAAACTTGCCATGCGACATACTTTCGTCCCTGCTTATTATACTCGTGACATGATTAAGAAGTTGCAACACTTAAAACAAGGTAGTGACACTGTAACAAAATATTATGATGATTTACAAACTACCTTGTTGCATTCCTCTTTAGAAGAAAGTGAAGATGATTTTATGGATAGATTTTGGGGAGGATTAAACTGTGATATTCAAGAGATACTTATTCATGAAGAGTGTTATCCTATGGACCATTTGTTTCATCTTGCTTGCAAAGCTGAACAGGAAATAAAACGACGTGTTGGCCATGAGGAGAACAAGCGCACGGTGCACATTCCAAGAGTTGATATGATTGTTCCTTCAACTACTAGGCATACTATGACAACCACATCCGTTGTTGTCAAGACTACATCACCTCCACCATGTGACACATCGCCCCCGAGAGTGGCTACATCATCTGAGTTGACCATAAGAGGTAATGACAAAGGTACTGATCTTCCATCTCTACATGAGAATGATGAATGCCTTGTCAATTTGAATGCACCATCTGATGAGCTACCCACTACTTTGATCACACCACCTATTTTAGAGGACTACGTTGATAATTTGACTTTGCCATGTGATCAAACAACTGAAATACCAACAATTTTGAGTGCACCCATTGAATTAACTATTGATGCAAAAGAACCAATGTTTAATCATTTTGATATGACCTCTAATCTTGGTGATGATTCTGTGTTGAATGACTTATTGCATGTTTGCTTATTTAAGCATGTTGTAGCATGTAAATTTGATGCAAGTAAGGTTTATTCACCAATGTTGGGATGGTTTAATGATGAACATTGTCAATCTTTTGAAATGAA
>NW_021262110.1:0-880 GCF_002162155.2 Triticum dicoccoides
TTTTTTTTCCGAAACCTACTCCGGCAAGGAAACACGAATCGGAATCTAGATGGATCCCGAAAACAAACCTAATAAGCAAAGAACTCGGATTGGTGGTGGATATATGGTGGTGGTATATGGCAGCGGTGGTGGTAGCGGTGGTAGTATATGGATATGGATCGGTGGTGGTATATGGACACGGATTGGGGGTGGTATATGGATACGGATTCGGTGCGGTGGTGGTAGATGGCAGGGGCGATGATGATGGTGCGGCGGCGGCGTGACAACTTATGACCAGAACTCGAAACTCTAAAAGACTAGACTCTAAGACCAGCAACTAGACACGACGATGCAACCGCAAATTCAACAAAGCAAAACCCTAAAAAGATTATGCAAGGCTCAGATTGGTTCGGATATGATGAACTAACCCTAATTTTTTTTTTGTGGCTTTTTCGTGGACTATAGGTATGAAGAGCAGACTCGATCTAAACTACTAAAAAACTATAAAATCTCACCGAGCAACCTGGAAATCTGATACCACTTGATAGAGGCAAAGGTGTCCCGTCTTTCGATGAGATGGTGGATTTCGCTTTGGTGGAAGTCGACTTTGACGATCCGACTACGAACGTGCGAGGACGTCGCGCCTTAGCAATCGCTAAACCAACTCCGAGAGGTTATCGACCACGCCGGAGCACGATCAACCTGACCACGAGGGTCTGTTTCCTGCGAGCAAACGAAGAACAAGCAAGAAACTAAGATTGCAATCTGGATATTGCGAATATAAGATGAAAGCTTTATTGATCAAGGTGGGGTTCTGTGACGCCTTTGTCTGGTCGTTGAACACAAACGAAGTACGCGAAGTTGCAGCTATGGCGAACTTTTAATCTAAACAAAACCCAAA
>NW_021262111.1:0-1933 GCF_002162155.2 Triticum dicoccoides
ACGAGAATGTATGAATTGCATGATTGGTACATGAAAATTACCAAGAGTTCCAATCGAGAGTCCCTCATGGTGAAAGTCGAGGAAGAGGATTACTTTCGTAAGCTAGCTCAGACCGTTGAGTATTCAGAACTATGGCAGTTATTCAATCAAGAAGCACTCGACAAAGCTCTCGTTAGTTGCTATTGTCTGTAAGTGATTTCTTTCTGTAATTCAAGTCTCAAGCTAGCTGTAGTGCTCATTGATCAATCATTACCTGTAATTGTCCTTACTATGTTCTTTTATGTGGTATTATGCAGGATGAAGATGTATGAAATGAAAAAAACGTGGACGCTATGGCATTGGGTTCATTTACCCAAATACCATTAATGAAGAAACATGGACATATGCATGGTATACAGACGATGTAGAGAAAAATATGCTAGAGTTCTTGAAGCGCCTCAATACCAATGAAAATATACTACTTCCTTACAACTTCCGGTGAGTCACACTGTCTTTTACTAAAAATTCTTTTTTTTGCTTACTAGCTAGCTAGATGTTAAAAAACATGCCCGCTTAATTAATACATGCAAACATGCGCGCATGCAGTTACCATTGGATCTTGCTAGTCATTAAAGTTGACGAAGGAACAGTTGTAGTACTGGACTCACTACTTAAAAATAAAGTGACTACTCAATCTTGAAGGGGATAATCGACAGGGGATTTCAATCATTATTAACTATATGTCTGCCTCTTTAGTTCTTCATTTCCTGATATAAACTTTTCAATAACTCGTTCATTCATTTTCTTTGCCGGTGGGCAAGGCTTGGGCAAAGTTCAGGAGAGAGGTTCTAGGTCCATGGAAAGAAAAGATGTATTGGTTTCGACCCAAGGTATAATTAATTAAGTAGTAGTAGCTAGCTATCATCTCTTTATTTCTAGTTTCAATACCATTAATTCTCATGCTTCATTAATTATTATCTGATTAAATTCTATTATCGTAAAGGCCCTGAAGCAGGCGCCGGGGACTAAAATGTGTGCATACTATGTTTGCGAGAACATTCGCATGATGGCGTTCGAAAGGACCAAATCCGATAGACAGCTATGAGTACGTTTGCTCGAACACTATTCACAATTTTTACATCATTATCGATATCTAGTTAAAGAACTAATACACATGCATATTAATCTCCTTCTCAACAGTTCAATGAGGTGCAGGAGACGCTCCTACCAAAGAAGCGTATACCAACACTTCAAGAGGAAATAACGGGATTTTTGCTCTACTGGGTCATAGATCCCAAAGGAGAGTACTATTACCCGCTACTACCCCATGAACCACTCCCAATTGTCATCGTGCTCCGAAGGCAACAAGGCAAATGCCACTGGCTCTGCAGGCAACATGTAGGAGAAATTGTATATATACCTAATTGTGTGTGTGTGTGTGTGTGTGTGTGTGTAGGGAAAATCCATCCTACCACCCGGTGGTAGTTACCCCACATGTCTCATATATTACCATGTGGTACTATATATACTATTTTATTATTTTAAATATGTTTATATACTATATCTAAGATACTTCAAAGCAAGTTACATGAAAAAATTGCATATGAGCCCATAGTTTTTGTTATATTTGTAAAATACGTACATATTTGTATGTAAAAATGAGCATACTCAAAAAATGGTACATACTACCTAAAAATTAGTATATATACTACCTAATCATTGTTATATAGTACATACTACACATACATACTTTCGGTTCTGACAGATACTACATACAACATACAAAACGCAAGTGGTGGTAACTACCACTGCTTGTAGGAAACATTTGTTCTACGAGAAATTCTAATTATATATATGCATAATGTGTACAATATGTAGTATCGTAAAATACCAGCAAACGAAAAAGAATTAAATGGAAAACATAAAATTAAAGCGAAAATAAATAATAAACCCC
>NW_021262112.1:0-1228 GCF_002162155.2 Triticum dicoccoides
CTAGCTGGAATGCATAGCTTGTTAGCACAAAACACAAATCCATCGTTAACGACAAACTTGTTCCACATTCTTCCTTCTTTACAATTCTGCATTACATCTTTAAAATCAGCATCATGCACATATTGATCTTTGATGGTCTCCAAACCAAATATTTTGAAGTCAAGTTGTGAAAGCATAGTATAGCGACGAGACAATGCATCAGCAATAACATTTTCTTTTCCCTTCTTGTGTTTAATGACATAAGGGAAAGTCTCAATGAATTCAACCCATTTAGCATGTCTACGATTCAGTTTAGCTTGACTTTTAATATGTTTCAAAGATTCATGATCAGAATGTATAACAAATTCTTTGGGCCATAAATAATGTTGCCATGTTTCTAAAGTCCGAACAAGAGCATATAATTCAATATCATAAGTAGAATAATTCAGACTAGGCCCACTCAATTTTTCAGAAAAGTATGCAACAGGTTTGCCATCTTGTAATAACACACTGATAGAGGCAAAGGTGTCCCGTCTTTCGATGAGATGGTGGATTTCCCTTTGGTGGACTTCGACTTTGACGATCCGACTACGAACGTGCGAGGACGTCGCGCCTTAGCAATCGCTAAACCAACTCCGAGAGGTTATTGACCACGCCGGAGCACGATCAACCTGACCACGAGGGTCTGTTTCCTGCGAGCAAACGAAGAACAAGCAAGAAACTAAGATTGCAATCTGGATATTGCGAATATAAGATGAAAGCTTTATTGATCAAGGTGGGGTTCTGTGACGCCTTTGTCTGGTCGTTGAACACAAACGAAGTACGCGAAGTTGCAGCTATGGCAAACTTTTAATCTAAACAAAACCCAAAGTCTAAACGATGCCCTAAGGGCTGTATATATGGAGGAAGAGGGGGGAATTTCGTGGCCCTTGGTGGAGGAGTCCGAAATCAATCCTATCTCTTGTTTCCCCACACATACGGACTCTAAAAATAGCCTATACTTATGTATTTCGAAATTACATGGGCCTGGCCCAATAATAAGGTGACGCAGCACCTAAAATAGCCTCGGGACGAAATTTATGAAGTGGCATCTTGTATATTTCGTCCAAGGCTTCATGCACCCATTATGGTGGCTTCAAAGTCCTGAAATCATCACTTGTAACTCCGTTCTTGTTCCCCTTGCGCATGCCATCATCTCCATGCTTGTTCTTGCTCCAATGTTCATCCTTCTCCAAGCTAGGCCCTTCAT
>NW_021262113.1:0-861 GCF_002162155.2 Triticum dicoccoides
AGGTTGATCGTGCTCCGGCGTGGTCAATAACCTCTCGGAGTTGGTTTAGCGATTGCTAAGGCGCGACGTCCTCGCACGTTCGTAGTCGGATCGTCAAAGTCGACTTCCACCAAAGCGAAATCCACCATCTCATCGAAAGACGGGACACCTTTGCCTCTATCAAGTGGTATCAGATTTCCAGGTTGCTCGGTGAGATTTTACAGTTTTTCGTAGTTTAGATCGAGTCTGTTCTTCATACCTACAGTCCACGAAAAAGCCACAAAAAAAATTAGGGTTAGTTCATCATATCCGAACCAATCTGAGCCTTTGCATAATCTTTTTAGGGTTTTGCTTTGTTGAATTTGCGGTTGCATCGTCGTGTCTAGTTGCTGGTCTTAGAGTCTAGTCTTTTAGAGTTTCGAGTTCTGGTCATAAGTTGTCACGCCGCCGCCGCACCATCATCATCACCCCTGCCGTCTACCACCACCGCTTATCCGCCACCGCTTCGAATCCGTATCCATATACCACCACAGCTGTCATATACCACCACCGCTGCCATCTACCACCATATATCCACCACCAATCAGAGTTCTTGTCATATTAGGTTTGTTTTCGAGATCCATCTAGATTCCGATTCGTGTTTCCTTGCCGGAGTAGGTTTCGGAAAAAAAAAAGAGTCGGGTAGCCACGCTCCGTTTAGGCCCAAAATTTTTCGAAAACGCATTTTTCGAAAAAAAAATTTGGCTATCCTATTTTTAGGTGTTTCTGAGTGTTTTGAGACAGGTGCCATTATAGGAAGTTTTTTTTGACCCGTTTCTAGTTTTTGGGTCCGGGCAGTCAAAAAAAAAAAATTTGGTCAAAAAAATTTCGTGCCCATCCTGT
>NW_021262114.1:0-1113 GCF_002162155.2 Triticum dicoccoides
TGAAGCTATTGAGAGTTGGCCGCAGCCCAAAACGGTCACACACGTGAGGAGTTTTCTTGGCCTCGCTGGATTCTATAGGCGTTTTGTGAGAGATTTCAGCACCATTGCTGCACCTCTCAATGAGCTTACAAAGAAAGATGTGCCTTTTCTTTGGGGTACCGCACAGGAAGAAGCCTTCACGGTATTGAAAGATAAGTTGACACATGCTCCTTTACTCCAACTTCCTGATTTTAATAAGACTTTTGAGCTTGAATGTGATGCTAGTGGAATTGGATTAGGAGGTGTGTTATTACAAGATGGCAAACCTGTTGCATACTTTTCTGAAAAATTGAGTGGGCCTAGTCTGAATTATTCTACTTATGATAAAGAAGTATATGCTCTTGTTCGGACTTTAGAAACATGGCAACATTATTTATGGCCCAAAGAATTTGTTATACATTCTGATCATGAATCATTGAAACATATTAAAAGTCAAGCTAAACTGAATCGTAGACATGCTAAATGGGTTGAATTCATTGAGACTTTCCCTTATGTCATTAAACACAAGAAGGGAAAAGAAAATGTTATTGCTGATGCTTTGTCTCGTCGCTATACTATGCTTTCACAACTTGACTTCAAAATATTTGGTTTGGAGACCATCAAAGATCAATATGTGCATGATGCTGGTTTTAAAGATGTAATGCATAATTGTAAAGAAGGAAGAATATGGAACAAGTTTGTTGTTAACGATGGATTTGTGTTTCGTGCTAACAAGCTATGCATTCCAGCTAGCTCCGTTCGTCTTTTGTTGTTGCAGGAGGCGCATGGAGGAGGATTAATGGGACACTTTGGCGTGAAGAAGACGGAGGACGTACTTGCTACACATTTCTTTTGGCCAAAGATGAGACGGGATGTTGAGCGTTTTGTTGCTCGCTGCACTACATGTCAAAAAGCTAAGTCACGCCTCAATCCTCATGGTTTATATATGCCTTTGCCTGTACCTAGTGTTCCTTGGGAGGATATATCTATGGACTTTGTTTTAGGTTTACCTCGAACAAAGAAGGGGAGGGATAGCATATTTGTTGTCGTGGATAGATTCTCGAAAATGGCACACTTTATACCATGTCATAAAAG
>NW_021262115.1:0-935 GCF_002162155.2 Triticum dicoccoides
AGATTGAAGCTATTGAGAGTTGGCCGCAGCCCAAAACGGTCACACAAGTGAGGAGTTTTCTTGGCCTCGCTGGATTCTATAGGCGTTTTGTGAGAGATTTCAGCACCATTGCTGCACCTCTCAATGAGCTTACAAAGAAAGATGTGCCTTTTCTTTGGGGTACCGCACAGGAAGAAGCCTTCACGGTATTGAAAGATAAGTTGACACATGCTCCTTTACTCCAACTTCCTGATTTTAATAAGACTTTTGAGCTTGAATGTGATGCTAGTGGAATTGGATTAGGAGGTGTGTTATTACAAGATGGCAAACCTGTTGCATACTTTTCTGAAAAATTGAGTGGGCATAGTCTGAATTATTCTACTTATGATAAAGAATTATATGCTCTTGTTCGGACTTTAGAAACATGGCAACATTATTTATGGCCCAAAGAATTTGTTATACATTCTGATCATGAATCATTGAAACATATCAAAAGTCAAGCTAAACTGAATCGTAGACATGCTAAATGGGTTGAATTCATTGAGACTTTCCCTTATGTCATTAAACACAAGAAGGGAAAAGAAAATGTTATTGCTGATGCTTTGTCTCGTCGCTATACTATGCTTTCACAACTTGACTTCAAAATATTTGGTTTGGAGACCATCAAAGATCAATATGTGCATGATGCTGATTTTAAAGATGTAATGCATAATTGTAAAGAAGGAAGAATGTGGAACAAGTTTGTTGTTAACGATGGATTTGTGTTTCGTGCTAACAAGCTATGCATTCCAGCTAGCTCCGTTCGTCTTTTGTTGTTGCAGGAGGCGCATGGAGGAGGATTAATGGGACACTTTGGCGTGAAGAAGACGGAGGACGTACTTGCTACACATTTCTTTTGGCCAAAGATGAGACGGGATGTTGAGCGTTTTATTGCTCGCTGCACTACATGTCAAAAA
>NW_021262116.1:0-1364 GCF_002162155.2 Triticum dicoccoides
CGTTTGGCCCCTGGGGCCTATGACAGATGGGCCCCATGCCCATAACGTTTTATTAAAAAAAAGAGGAATTAGAAATAAAAATAATAAATAAATAAATGATTTAATAAAATTAATTATTAATTAGTTAATTATCTAATGAATTAATTAAGTTAATTAATCCGGTTTAATTAATTTAATTAACTAGTTGAGTTTAATTAACCTGATCAATTAACCTAAACCCTAATTAAACTAACAGTGTATGACAGGTGGGTCCCACGGGACCCACATGTCAGGTTGACCAGGTCAACGGTCAACGCTGACTGCTGACGTCAGCATGACATCATGCTGACGTCATAATTCCATTTTTCGAATTAATTAAATAATTAATTAAATTCCAGAAATTAATAAAATCTTTAGAAAATCATATCTTTTAATCCGTAACTCGGATTAAAATATTTTCAACATGAAAGTTGCTCAGAACGACGAGACGAATCCGGGTACGCGGTCCGTTCGTCCGCCACACCCCCCTAACCTATCGAACTCACAACTTTCCCCCTCCGGCTCCTCTGCCCGAAAACACGGAACCCCGGGAATACTTTTCCGGATGTTTTCCCCCCTTCACCGGTATCACCTACTACCGCGTTAGGGCACACCGAACCCCGCGTATTGCCTTGTTATATTTTGTGATGCTTTGTTTGCTCTGTATTCATTATTTCTTCCCCCTCTTCTCTCCGGTAGACTACGAGACCGACGCTGCTGCTGACCAGTTCGACTACGGAGTTGACGACCCCTCTCTCTTGCCAGAGCAACCAGGCAAGCCCCCCCCTTGATCACCAGATATCGCCTATTCTCCTCTATACTGCTTGCATTAGAGTAGTGTAGCATGTTACTGCTTTCGTTAATCCTATTCTGATGCATAGCCTGACATTGTCGCTACATCTGTTGATACCTTACCGGCAATCCTAAATGCTTAGTATAGGATGCTAGTTTGTCATCATTGGCCCTACATTCTTGTCAGTCTGCCTTGCTATACTATCGGGCCGTGATCACTTGGGAGGTGATCACGGGTATATACTATACATACATACATACTATACAGATGGTGACTAAAGTCGGGTCAGCTCATTGAGTACCCGCAAGTGATTCTGACGAGGGGGCTGAAAGGACAGGTGGCTCCATCCCGGTAGAGGTGGGCCTGGGTTCCCGACGGCCCTCGACTGTTACTTTGTGGCGGAGCGACAGGGCAGGTTGAGACCACCTAGGAGACAGGTGGGCCTGGCCCTGTTCGGCGTTCGCGGATACTTAACACGCTTAACGAGATCTTGGTATTTGATCTGAGTCGGCTACGAGCCTATACGCACTAACCATCTACGTGGGAGTAGTTA
>NW_021262117.1:0-1027 GCF_002162155.2 Triticum dicoccoides
GATGGCGACAAAGAGGAAGATGGCACTTCCAGAATCTCCAAACGAGCCCCACGACCAGTGCCTGCACCATGGTTAGGCAACAATAGAGGAGAATATGCAACATCATCAAATTGGTCAGAAGCAACAGAGGATGAATGCATGACAGGTGGCTCAGTAGTGGACACAGGGAGTTTGGCAAAGGGAAAAACATGCTCATCAAACACAACATCCCGAGAGATGTAGACACGATTAGTGGGCACATGAAGACATTTGTATCCTTTATGAAGAGAGCTATAACCAAGAAAAACACACTTCTTGGAACGAAACTCGAGCTTACGCTTGTTATATGGACGGAGATGGGGCCAGCAAGCACACCCAAACACCTTGAGAAAGGTGTAGTCCGGTTGTTCATTAAGGAGAACTTCAATGGGAGTCTTCATATTCAAAACACGAGTGAGAGTACGATTGATGAGAAAACATGCAGTGGTGAAAGCATCACTCCAAAAACGAAACGGAACAGATGCATGGGCCAAAAGAGTCAGACCAGCTTCAACAATGTGACGGTGCTTACGTTCTACTGAACCATTCTGCTGATGTGTATGTGGACATGCTAAACGGTGAGTGATCCCAAGCGACTGAAAGAAGGAGTTGAGGTTGCGATACTCGCCACCCCAGTCCGACTGAACATGAACAATTTTGTGCTTGAGAAGGCGTTCAACATGTTTTTGGAACTGAACAAAAATGTCAAACACATCAGATTTACGTTTGATAAGATAAAGCCAGGTAAAGCGGCTGTAAGCATCAACAAAACTGATATAGTAATTATGACCACTAACAGAAGTCTGAGCAGGACCCCATACATCTGAAAACACAAGTTCTAAAGGATGTTTCACCTCACGACTGGACTCCGAAAAAGGAAGTTGATGACTCTTCCCCTGCTGACAAGCATCACACACTGCTACATCTTTATTACTAGACACACTAGGAAGCTCATGACGACGCAAAACATGCCGGACAATAGGTGTGGCCGGGTGACCAAGACGAGCAT
>NW_021262118.1:0-1405 GCF_002162155.2 Triticum dicoccoides
TATCAGAGATTTTGCACAACAGAGATGCAACTGGTCGAGTGGCCAAATGGGCAATTGAACTTCTTCCCCTTGATATCAAGTTTGAGGCAAAGAAAGCCATTAAGTCCCAGGCAATAGCAGATTTCCTCGCCGAGTGGATTGAACAACAGCAGCCGACTGAAGTTCACTCGGAGCATTGGACCATGTTCTTTGATGGCTCTAAGATGTTGAATGGTTCCGGTGCTGGGGTTGTCCTGGTTTCCCCCAGAGGAGATAAGCTCAGATATGTGCTCCAGATTCACTTTGATTCCTCCAACAATGAGGCAGAATATGAGGCCCTCTTATATGGGTTGCGCATGGCCATTTCACTCGGCGTCCGTCGCCTGATGGTCTATGGCGACTCGGATTTAGTGGTCAACCAGGTGATGAAAGAGTGGGACGTGAGAAGCCCAGCCATGACTGGATACTGCAGTGCAGTGAGGAAGCTGGAAAAGAAGTTCGAGGGGTTGGAGCTCCATCATATACCCCGATTGAAAAATCAAGCAGCTGATGATCTAGCAAAGATAGGTTCCAAGAGAGAAGCCATTCCGAGTGGTGTGTTCTTGGAGCATATACACACTCCGTCAGTCAAAGAAGATCCTTTCACCGAAGAAACTCCACAGCCCAAGAGTGCCACAGATCCGACTGAAGTTGAAGTCCCAGCGGTGGTCGACTTGATCATGGAGGTTTTGGTGGTCATTCCCGACTGGACAGTTCCGTATGTCGCATATATCCTAAGAAAAGAGCTTCCGGAGGATGAGGAAGAGGCTCGACAGATCGTCCGTCGGTCTAAGGCCTTTACCGTGATCAAAGGACAATTATACAGAGAAAGCGTGACTGGAGTCGGTCAGAAGTGCATAACACCAGAAGAAGGTCGACTCATCCTCAATGATATTCACTCGGGGACCTGTGGTCATCATGCGTCCTCTCGGACCATCGTAGCCAAAGCATACCGAGCCGGATTTTACTGGCCAAAGGCGAATGAGATGGCAAAAGAGATAGTGGATAAGTGCGAGGGATGTCAGTTCTACTCGAATATGTCGCATAAGCCTGCGTCGGCCCTGAAGACCATCCCACTCGTCTGGCCTTTCGCAGTATGGGGACTGGACATGGTCGGTCCTTTGAGAACAGGACGAAGTGGCTTCACGCATGTACTGGTGGCAGTCGACAAGTTCACCAAGTGGATCGAGGCTAAACCAATCAAGAGCCTTGACACCGGTACTGCTGTTAGCTTCATCAGGGAACTAATATTCAGATATGGAGTCCCGCACAGCATCATTACGGATAATGGGTCGAACTTTGACTCAGAGGAATTCAGAGATTTCTGCAACTCCCAAGGCACACGGGTCGACTACGCTTCAGTCGCCCATCCGCAGTCGAATGGACA
>NW_021262119.1:0-2854 GCF_002162155.2 Triticum dicoccoides
CGACCCGCAGGGGTAGTAACATTGACCACGCACCCATACATCTGCCTCGTGTTAGTGTAAGCTTCAGCGTCGACTAAGGGAATCCTGGATAAGGGGGTATCCGGACAGCCGGACTATATTCATCGTCCGGACTATAGAAGCGTCAAGATGCAAGACTCAAGACTTCGGCTCGTGTCTGGATGGGACTCTCCTTTGCGTGGAAGACAAGCTTGGCGATCCGGATATTGTGTTTCCTTCCTTGTAACCGACTCCATGTAAACCCTAGCTCTCCGGTGTCTATATAAACCGGAGAGCATGGTCCTTAGAAGGCCGATAACAATTACAATCATACCATCATAGGCTAGCTCTTAGGGTTTAGCCTCTACGATCTCGTGGTAGATCTACTCTTGTATTCCACATATCTTCAATATTAATCAAGCAGGAAGTAGGGTTTTACCTCCATCGAGAGGGCCCGAACCTGGGTAAACATTGTGGCCCTTGCTTCCTGTTACCATCAGCCTAAGACGCACAGATCGGGACCCCCTACCCGAGATCCGCCGGTTTTGACACCAACATTGGTGCTTTTATTGAGAGTTCCTCTGTGTCGTCGCTTCGAGGCTTGATGGTGTCTTCAATCGTCAACAACACGGTCCAGGGTGAGACTTTTCTCCCCGGACAGATTTTTGTGTCCGGCGGCTTCGCACTATGGGCCAATTCGCTTGGCCAGTTGGAGCAGATTGACACCTTCGCCACTGGCCACCAGATCAGGGTTGGAAACTTGAACTACACGGCAGACATCCACGGGGACTTAACCTTCGACGGATTCGAGCCTGTGCCAGGAGCGCCGGACAACCACGACAAGCACAGCCTAACCTACTGTCGGACAATGCCCGGGACATTCTCCCCGATGCAACCCCGGATCTGAATCCAGGGCAGGTTGCGTTGCCTACGGACGGAGGGCTGGACCCCGCCCCGCAGGTCGCACACTTACCGGCGGTGGAGACGGACACGGGTCCCACCTCTGTGGAGGCCTGTAACCTCGGACCCTCGGACTCATATCCAGCTGTTGGTCCAGTTCCGCTCACTCTCGAGCCAGTCGAGCCAGGTTGGGCTCCGGTAATGGAGTTTAGCGCTGCGGACATCTTTCAGCACTCGCCCTTTGGCGACATGCTGAGCTCCTTGAAGTCTCTCTCTTTGTCAGGAGACTCTGGGCCGAACTATGTCCGGTCCGAGTGGGAAGCAGGCGACGAAGGAATTGTGCGCCCACCCACCACCCACTTCATTGCCACGATTGAAGAATTAACGGACGTGCTTGACTCCGAAGACATCGACGGTATGGACGACGATGCAGGAGAGGCTCCAGAATCCCTGGAGCGCGGGACTACCACCTTGTCACACGATATATACATGGTAGATACGCCCAATAAGGAAGGCAGCCCGGACGATAAAACACCCGGGCAAAAGCCAAAGAGGCAGCGCAGACGCCGCTCAAAGTCCAGCAATGGCAATAACAGCAACAAGAGCGCAAGAAGGGTTGATATACCCGCAAACTCCGAAAGCAATAATGACCACATGGACCCAGCGATGGAGCAGGACGAGTCAGGTCACACCAAATCAAGTTCGGAGCAAATACCCGATCAAAATGATCCGGAGGGACGAGCTCAGGATGCCGCCCCATAACAGGAAAACAGTCCGGACGACGATGCATTCATCATCCCGGACGAACAAGTGGAACGAGACAACCTCCACAGAAAGCTTATGGCCACCGTAATAAGTCTAGAAAAGCAGAAGCAATGGCTCAAGGCCGCACAAGAAAAGCTAAGCCGCAGATGGAATAAGGTGCTAGACACTGAGGAAAGATATGACCGCCATATGAAAAGCTATTTGAAGCGCAAGCTACTGCCAGAATTCGACGATGCGGCCGTTCCACCAAAAGAAAATTCGACCAAGAAACCAGACGTACCGCCTCACAACCATAATAGAGCGGCAGCGGACACTGCGCACGATCAACGCGAGCATCCGGATAAAAAGACCGGTCCAGCAAGATACTAGTTCGGAATCAACTCCGGACACAACAACAGCCGACTACATGCCACAATGCGTCCAGATATAGAGGGGCTGCTCACCCCCTATGCTTCACCGAAGAAGTACTGGACCATGAATTCCCACGAGGCTTTAAACCTGTGAACATAGAAGCATACGACGGCACGACAGACCCAGGGGTCTGGATCAAGGATTTTATCCTGCCTATTCACATGGCTCATGGGGATGACCTCCACGCCATCAAATACCTTCCCCTCAAGATGAAGGGACCAGCTCGACACTGGTTGAAAAGCCTCCTCGAAAACTCAATTGGGAGTTGGGAGGAACTCGAAGATGCTTTTAGGGCCAATTTTCAAGGGACTTATGTCCGGCCTCCGGATGCGGACGATCTAAGTCACATAATCCAACAGCTTGGAGAGTCCGACCGCAAGCTTTGGAATAGATTCCTCACTAAGAAGAATCAAATTGTCGACTGTCCGGACGCCGAAGCCTTAGCGGCTTTCAAACACAACATCCGTGACGAATGGCTTTCCCGACACCTCGGCCAAGAAAAGCAAAGGACAATGGCAGCCCTAACAAGCCTTATGACCCGCTTTTGCGCGCATGAGGATAGCTGGTTGGCCCGTAAAGGCACCAGCGACCCCAGCACATCTGAACTAAGTGATGGCAACGGGAAGCCACGACATAATAAAAACAGACGCCAAAACAAGGAAGAGTGCCCGGATAGCACGACGGTTAACGCCGGATTCAGGGGCTCTCAACCTGATCAGAATAAGAAGCCATTCAAAGGCACTAAAGATGGACCATCCGGTCTGAACAGAGTCCTGGACAG
>NW_021262120.1:0-954 GCF_002162155.2 Triticum dicoccoides
CCCCCGGGCCAGTGCTCCTCTGAGTGTTGGTCCGAACTAGAGCCCTGTGCAGCGCCCCCTCGGGGAAACTCGAGGTTTGGTTTTAGTTGTACAGATTGCTCATCTGAGTGTGCCCTGAGAAAGAGATATGTGCAGCTCCTATCGGGATTTGTCGGCACATTCGGGCGGTGTTGCTGGTTTAGTTTTACCCTGTCGAAATGTCTTGTTGTACCGGGATACCGAGTCTGATCGGAACGTCTCGGGTGGAGGTCTATTCCTTCGTTGACCGTGAGATCTTGTGATGGGCTAAGTTGGGACACCCCTGCAGGGTATTATCTTTCGAAAGCCGTGCCCGCGGTTATGTGGCAGATGGGAATTTGTTAACGTCCGGTTGTAGAAAACCCGAAGTTGACCTTATTTAAAATACATTAACCGCGTGTGCAACCGTGATGGTCTCTTCTCGGCGGAGTCCGGGAAGTGAACACGGTGTTGGAGTTATGCTTGACGTAGGTTGCTATAGGATCACTTCTTGATCATACTTTTATCGACCGTGCTTTGCCCTCTCTTCTCGCTCTCTTTTGCGATTGTAGCCACCATATATGCTAGTCGCTTGCTGCAGCTCCACCTCATTACTCCATCCTTCCTATAAGCTTAAATAGTCTTGATCTCGCGGGTGCGAGATTGCTGAGTCCCCGTGGCTCACAGATACTTCCAAAACCAGTTTGCAGGTGCCTATGTTACCGTGCAGATGACGCAACCAAGCTTAAGGAGGAGCTCGATGAAGATCTTGCCCTTTGTGTTGTTTCGTTCTAGTTGATCAGTAGTGGAGCCCAGTTGGGGTCGATCGGGGACCTTTGTCGCATTTGGGGTTCTTCTTTTATTTTGGTTCCGTAGTCGGACCTTGATTGTATCTGGATGATGTAATGCTTTATTCATGTAATTGTGTGAAGTGGCGATTGTAAGCCAACTATGTAT
>NW_021262121.1:0-956 GCF_002162155.2 Triticum dicoccoides
AATTTAATTAGATCCTAACAATGCAAGTGTTTGAGGGTTTGATCTAATGCAATAAAACTGGGTAGTAGGAAAGATATGATCAAGTGTTACTTGCCTGCAATGTTGATGAAGATGATTCGCACTCAAAACTCTTGATAGATCTAATCGTCATACTCCGGTCAATCTATCGTAGGCAAGCAATAGTAACCACACAATAAGTACTCATCTAATGCACAGGGAAAAATTGAACAAGAGAACGAACCAGAAAGTTCAACTTAAGAACTCCGGTTGCAAAGAAAGAACGAGCCGAACAAACGACGAAAAACAAACGGCGGAAGAAAACAACTCGGTTCTAGCAAGTTGAATCTAGGTCAAAATTTTACTGTAGCAAAAGCTTGTTCAAGTTGATTAGACGAAACGGCGGTTTCGAGATGAAACTCCAGGCGCTTGAATCACCTGATTCCGATAAACGAGCGAGAAGATAAACTAGAACGAATATCGGATCTGAGATCGCGATCGCGGAATAAATCCGACGAGAAGAAAAAGAAGAACGGTTATACGAACAGACGTCGTTAACCGGGAAATAATCGGTGATCACATTCGTTGAGACGAACGGTCCGAAAGAAGAACGAAAACCAATCTAGGGTTTTCGGGAAAAGAGATCGAACGAAAAACCGATCTAGAACACCGGAACGGTTTAGCGAAAAATCGGAAAGAAAACGAATCGGTAGAGAAGAAAAGAATCGGAACGGTTTATAAGAAAAACCGAACCGAGGGAAAGAAGAGACGCGGCGCGGTACCTCCGGCGAACGGCGGCGACGGCGGCGTTGACGCAGGCGGCGATGCACAAGGGCGGCGGCGCGGGTGAGAGGCGCGGGGTGAGGCGCGGCTTGGGTGGTGCGGCGGCGCGGCGTGGGTGTGGCGGCGCGGCGTGGGGCGGCGGAGAGGAGAGGAGAGGTGTTGGTTTGATGTGTTTA
>NW_021262122.1:0-1103 GCF_002162155.2 Triticum dicoccoides
CTGGACCCCCTCCTCCTCCTCTGTTCTCCCTCCCTCTCGTCACCGAACGCACCTGGGAGCGCCGCTCGCCGTAGCCATGACCACGGCCACCCCCTCCCCTCTCCGACGTGCTCCCGAGCTCCTGCACCTCGTCGCCAACCCCCTCACCGAGCCACGTGACCGGAAGGGCCCCGAGCAGCCGCCATCGTCATCATCTCCGAGCTTCGGCCCCGGTGCCGTCTCCGTCGAATTCGGCCACTCCGGCGCGCCCCCGAGCCCATTGACCCTCCCTACAGCTCCGCGGTGAGCCTCCATGCAGAACCCCTCTCTCTCCCCTCACGTTTGCGAGCTCTAGGCCATAGCCCCGTCGCGGCCGAACTCCGGCCGCCGCTGACCATGTCGCCGCCGTGGCCTGAGCTCGAACGGGTCACGCCCGTGCATCTCACCGAGCTCGTGGTGACTCCAGGAGGCTGCGCAGTGCTTTACCTCACTCGCCCGTGCTCCACAACGCCGTTTTCGCCGAGGTCCAAACTCCGGCGCCGCCTCGGGCTCCATTCCGGCGAACCCCGGCCACCCCCGCACCTCCCGTTGGCCCCCCTAGATGCGCACGGGCACGGGCTACCTTCTGGTGCCCTTCGCGCGTCCAGCCGCCGCCCGTAGCGCAACCCCGGTGAACTTCCGCCGTGTTTCGGGTCGCCGCCGGCCGAACTCCGGTGGCCAGTGACGTGGCGCTGTCATTAGCACTAATGACCCTGTTAAACTAACCCCGTGACACTGACAGTGGGCCCCGTAGCGGGTCAAAGCCCGGGTCAACGCGGGATTAGCCCCTGTGTCACTGACGTGTGGACCCCCACACGTCAGGTTTGACCTGGACCGCCCGTTGACCTGCTGAGGTCAGCATGAGGTCATGCTGACGCCATAATTCATTTTCTGGAATTATTTTAATTCTAAATATTCAGGAAATTCCAGAAAATGCCTAAAACTTCTAAAATTCATAGAAATTCAACCGTAACTCCAAATTAAATAAATCATATATGAAAAATTATCAGAAAAATTCAAGGAATCCATCTGTACCATTTTCATGCATGTTAGAACAACTTATAGGTGCTGTTTAGCACAAATCA
>NW_021262123.1:0-1417 GCF_002162155.2 Triticum dicoccoides
AAAAAAAATCATGATTTTATCGCGCTCCGAGTATTTAGTAATATTGACGCGGCATCGTTACCGCAGAACGTCTACTACCGTGTCATCGCCGTCCGTGAGGGGGGCCACGCACCGGAGATGCGTCCCGCCTCTTCGGACATGCCACCACACCACCCCGCATGTATGAGGGCCCGGTGCGACGCTCCGGTGGCATTGCTACCCCCCAGTGCACCCGTCCCGCCTAACCCTATAGCGTTTGACCACGGGATCTACCCCTTTGACTTTGCACGGATGGGCTTTGACCAGTGGACCTCCCCACCCGGTTGTGTTAGGTCAGCCCATAGGAACACTTTCGAGCAACATCCGGGCCAGACCCACAGCAAGATCCCCTCTGTGTAGACCCCACGCGTCCGTTTTCGCCCTCAAGGTGCCGGCGGCAGCGCCGTCCGTGAGGGGGGCACACCCCGGACATGCGTGCCGGGCGTTTGCAACCGCCACAACACTCCCAGACTTGTGAGAGGCCGCCGGCGCAAGATTTGGCGGCATGCTAGCCCCCGGAGGCCGCCGGCCACAGCCGTAGACGCGCGAAGGGCAATCCGCGTAGAGGGAATTTTTCGGATACTTCTCCATCACCAAAAATTATGAAAAAATACCATCGTTCCTATAGCACATGTGACCACGTCGCGCAAAAAAACTCTTGATTTTATCGCGCTCCGAGTATTTAGTAATATTGACGCCGCATCATTACCGCAGAACGTCTACTACCGTGTAATCGCCGTCCGTGAGGGGGGCCACGCACCGGAGACGCGTCCCGCCTCTTCGGACATGCCACCACACCAACCCGCATGTATGAGGGCCCGGTGCGACGCTCCGGTGGCATTGCTACCCCCAGTGCCCCCGTCCCGCCTAACCCTGTAGTGTTTGACCACAGGATCTACCCCTTTGACTTTGCACGGATGGGCTTTGACCAGTGGACCTCCCCACCCGGTTGTGTTAGGTCAGCCCATAGGAACACTTTGGAGCAACATCCGGGCCAGACCCACAGCAAGATCCGCTCCGTGTAGACCCCACACGTCCGTTTCCCCCCTCCAGGTGCCGGCGGCAGCGCCGTCCGTGAGGGGGGCACACCCCGGACACGCGTGCCGGGCGTTTGCAATCGCGACAACACTTCCAGACTTGTGAGAGGCTGCCGGCGCAAGATTTGGCGGCATGCTAGCCCCAGGAGGCCGCCGGCCACAGCCGTAGACGCGCGAAGGGCAATCCGCGTAGAGGGAATTTTTCAGATACTTCTCCGTCACCAAAATTATGAAAAAATACCATCATTCCTATAGCACATGTGCCCACGTCGTGCAAAAAAACTCATGATTTTATCGCGCTCCGAGTATTTAGTAATATTGACGCCGCATCGTTACCGCAGAACGTCTACTACCGTGTCATC